>NC_056483.1:20937751-21089978 GCF_008729295.1 Plectropomus leopardus
TCAGGTGTTGTCATGGGTATGAAAAGGCAGCTTTTCCCTTTGTTCATGTTCCTTGTCTTGCAAAAGTTGTCCTACTGAAATTGCATCCACATCCAATCAGAATTCGGTGCAATTTTCAACCCCTGATGGAAAGCATTATTAGGTTGTGCATCATTGTTTTCACTCCTTCGTGCATGTTGCCTTTGCTTCAGTTTTAATGAAAACACACACATTTCCTTTTCCAAGTTGAAGGTCGACTTATCAGCCTGACATTTAGGCCCACATAGCCTGAGCCTGCAAAACAAGAAACAGCACTAAAACTTTCCTTTACACTATTCATTGTCTTTTGACGGCAGCATCCGGTAATGTGCTGCTGATGTGGTGATGTAGTGTCTGTATCTTTTTGAATAAAGAAATAATAATGGAGGATCCAGTGTGGAGTGGGATCAAAGTGGTGATTAGGCCTCTAACCTGTCTGCTGTTGTAGGACTTTGTAATTGTCTACAGGGATTATCTGTGTAGCGATGGCTTTGGGCTGTTTCTGTGTATTATCTCCACTCCAGCAAACTGGGAGCCCACAAAGCTTGTCTGGTAATGAGATCTCTTGTCTTCACTCAAAGAGGTATTTCACCGATTAGAAAGAAGGCACTCACATAAAACTAAGCCTTCTATTCAGTAGAAAGATACAAGTACGTTGGAAATTAATGCTACATGACCAGAGAAAACAGAGAAAAAGGACACTTCTGCTCAAGAGGTAGAAAACCTACAACTACCAGAATGCAACGTGCCTGATCAGACCAATAAACACTCTGGCTGGTGGATGATGTAATATGGACTGGTCCGTGTGAAACAATGGCAGATCTCGTATTAAAGTTAAACGGTAAGCTAAAACATGTTTCTGCAAACGTTTGAGGTGAGAAATATGCAACTCAGTAACAGAATCTTGGTTTATATTTGATCAGCGCTGCTTATTTTTACCATTTGATCTCCATTTTTTGACCTCCATTTTCACTGTGCAGGAAGCAGTATGGCACCCACCTCCTGTTCACAAACTCTTGCTGTTACAGCTAGAGACGGGGCATTAAAATATGCTTCTAAACATTGCAGGGGAGAAATAGTTAGTGCAGTAACATGATATTGATTTGTTTTCAGTCAGCATTGCCTGCTTTTACTGTTCGATTGGATTTCAGTCTGAGTTTGAGAGGGAGAGAGAGAGGGACGGGCAAGTCTCTTGATCCAGCTCTATACTCTTTGTGTCAGCAGTGGTGGGTGAAAATGCAGAAGTATAGCCTGTAGTTTAGCAACAGCCCGAGAGCCAGTGAAACACTACCAAATGATGTAAATTACACCAAGTGGAATATCTAGACATTGGTAAGTTAGAGGGAAATTTACCACAGTTCATCTACACACACTACCAACATTGTTTTGATACAAAGCTGGTTGAAGATCAGTGAAGTATCCCTTTAAGGAAGCTTATTAAAGACTGTGTGTGCATGTGTGTGCACTTGTGGTGGTGATGCTAAACTAGTAGCACAGGCAGAGAATGAAGTTATAAAGTTGTCAAACTGACTGAGTCAAAGTTATATGATAATATCTAGCTGGCATTAGCCAACATTAGACAGTGTACTGGCTGTACTAGACCATAGACTGTATATAAAGATGGACAACATGTCCCAATTGTATAAAAATGAAGCTAAAACATAATGGCTGTGACTGCTGCCATTTTGCACTGCTGACATCATTTGAAGCCAGAGTCTGTGCAGTAGTGACCTCCGCAATGTTGAATTCCCACTTGCACACCTGTCCTATCGAACTGAAGGAAGCACCATTGATTGCAAGTGCACTAACTTGGACAGAAAAAACATTTAACAGAAAAATCCCACTTAAGCTTGAGCTTGGAGCTCCCCACCGCCAGTGGAGGACCAGGCACTAGTGGTATGGGGAGAAAGCCAAGCACTGTTCACCTGCACACACTGCGATGGACACAGCTACACACAGCTGGTTGAATTTTGGCAAAGTTTCCCTTTGTTTTCATTGTCTTCTGTCTCGATCGCCAGGCGATGAGATGCAGTGGTTCACTTTTACAGTGTGATCTGTAGTTTAGTTTGTAGCCTGTATCTTTATCTTTTTAACCTGCTTTTGCTGCTGAGTGAGTTTGGGATCTTGTTTATATCCTTCAGACACATACTGTAGACCCTTCTGTCTGCTTCTCTCTGAAATAGATTTTTCATTTTTCCCCAAATTAGATAATATTTCTTCAAAATAGTGCAATTAATCGCAGTGTGAGCCCCATGCTAGCTCCAACAGCTTGGCGGACCATCCAAAAGAGGGAGCTTAGTGAAGGGTCAATTCCTGTGACACTCTAAGGTGCGACTTGATGCAATGTAAGCATGGGCGGTATAACAGTATTACAGTACTAGGCTATTCGGAAATCCCTAAAGTATGTTTTTAAAAACTGTCACATATACAGGCGCACCTCTTTCTTTTAAACTCATTTTATGTGGTGCACAGCATGCACCACCAGAGCTCAGTCTCCAGTCTCTACTAGTGGAACAGGTAGTTGAGCTAAAAGACACCGCGACACCTAGTGATGGAGGAAGAAGTTACAGGACAGTAAACAGCCAGCGGCCAGCAATGACAGAGAGAGACTGAGTGTGTTTTATAATGTGTTAATGAGTCAATTTAGCCTCATCAGTCTTTTGTGACCGGGAGAAAGTTGTATTCAAAAGTTGCACAGTTGTATTTCTGTTTAATAAGGAAATTAGGTGTGACAATATTACTTTCTTCACATATTATGGGTATCTTTTGTGTATTTATTTGTATTCACTTATACTGTGACAAACCATATAGTCAAGTCAAGTAAAGTAAATTTTATTTATAAAGCCTATTATCACAAAACACACTTGCCTCCGAGGGCTTTACAACATACAGCATCCCTCTGTCCTTAGACCCTCACATTGTCATACTGATAGTTTAGACTGATAACATCTGATAACGCTATGTTAGCTGTTTTTCTTTTTATTAAATTTTTACATAAACTCATAACATATATATTTCTGGTAAGGATCCTATAAATTAGGTTTTTAAAGAACTGACATATTCTTAGCAGGACATTTTTCAATTAAAAATAAACTTTGTCAGTGCTCTTTGAACAAACTATGTAAGGCTTCATGTTTTCCAAACCACCTTGAACACATTTTTGCCATTTTTTTTACTGCAGTGTATGACTCAATAACAAACAGATAAGGTGATACTAATAAATCTACTCTGAGCAAATATCAGCAATTCATGACCAAAGTGTTTATGTCTGTCTCATACAGTTTGACATGCAATAAATCGGCAAGATTGCTGTTAGAACACAGTATATAGGAGCCTTTAGAGTGCATCAGAGGATGCCTCTCATAAGGTGGTTCAGCCAGATCATGAGAAATCTGTGCTTGCCACTCAAAACCAAATAAGACAAACATATATCTACAAGATAGAACTAAGTGGAAAATGTCTTTTGTGATGTGGTTGCACCAACCTTTAAATATAATCCATCCACTTTGTCACTGTGTGTGTGCATGTGTGCACACTCTGAATCTCAGTCCAGAGTACTTGTGTCTTGTGAGTGTTTTCAGGGTCTCCACCTTCTGTGTTTGAGAGGGAGAAACTGCCAGCAGAGGTTAGTTACATAAGCCTGTTGGGTGTTACATCATTGTTTTGGGGGCCCCGGTCCGGAGAGCTGGGGCTCGGGCTTCAGATGGGTCCGATGGGTCCACCGCCTCCCACAGGCCCCCTCAGAGGAGGAGGAGGAGGAGGAGAGGAGCTATTGGAAGCAGATGCTCAGTGCTCTGAGACATGGCTCAGTGCTGGTGATGAAACGAGCTTCCACCTGTAACATAGTTTTTGCATGTGTGTGTGTTTTTGGTCTATCAGTGTTTGCTGATGAGCTGACGTATGGTTTGGGTGGGCTCGGTTGCTATGACATCAGAGGGAAAGCATGCAAAGCAGGAATGATTTATAGGCCTATAATCCTCAAAACAACCCTGCCTCTTGTGTTCACTGCCCAGTAAATCAATCTCAACAAAACTCATAAATATTCATAAAAAAACTTTGTGGGGAAGAGTTGATTTGGAGTTGAGCACAGTATTGTTTGAAAAAGCAAAAAGGAGACCTCTTAAATGTCAGATTTTTTTCACTCTGGTACCTCTGTGATCTGGAGCAACAGAGGAACCTTGAAGATGTAACGCCCGTCTGCCTGAAACACTGTGCTTTTCACTGGCTGTGCAGCCTTGTGGATCTGCACACATATTATGTTCCAGTTCACTAGTTTGTGAAAACAAGCTCATGCCTCTAAGTTCCCCTCCTTACACTTTAACGTCCCCCAAATTGCTATTTCAAGAGCATCTGTGAGGCTCGATGGTCTAAGGCGTGTCAGCCTGGACTTGAATCTGATGCAGGGTCTTTGTTCAAAGGCTTCCACTTTATCCAAAAAAGGTCTAAAGCAGTATTAAGTAGTTTAATCCCTTTTATCAGCCTCTATTGGCAGTAAGAAGGAACTGCACCAAGATTCAGAGTCACTTGTTGAGTAAGTGAAAGTGTACAGGGATTCGAGGAGGCTGGAGGCTGACTTTAGAAAGACAGATAGCCTAAATCAACATTTGGTGAAATAATCACTGACTCACAGCTGATATCAGTTGATGCAAACTGATTCTAATAATTATGTAATAAAACTGCTATGTGAGAGGGAAAATTCTTGCTTGTTGCCACTTTAAAAGGGAAGATAACCCCAAAATACAAGAATACATATTTTTCCTCTTAGCTGTAGTGCTATTTTTCAGTCTGGATAGTTTTGGTGTGAGTTGTCGAGGGTTAGAGATATCGGCCGGAGAGATGTCTGCCTTCTCTCCAATGTAACTGAACGAGATTGCACTTGGCTTGTGGTGCTGAAAATAAAATAAAATAAAAAATTAAAGAATGCATTTGAAAACCTCAACAGCAATGTCTCTTTCCAGAAACTGTGACCTGTTTAAACAAGAAAATCCACTGAGCTTTTTATAAGCAGTTTAACGTAGGATTTTCTAAAACATATCTGCTAAACTACAGCCACCACTCTAATCACCGTACAGAAGAAAGCGTGCATCTTCTGCTAGCTCACCTAGCACCACTGAGCTAATTATAATGTTACACGAGTAGATGCACACTTTCTTCTGTGCGTTTTTTTGAAATAAAGTAGTTAGTTTCAAATTTATTTTTTGGGTGCTTTTAGGACCAAGCTGAGTGCCATCTAGTTTCATGATACAGGAGAGAAGGCAGACATCTCTACTATATCTCCAACACTAGAATAGAAGTATGCAATATCGATAAAATTCTCCGTCAAATTTAATTAAATATTGATATAAAAAATTCTATTAAATTTGACGTGGTCGGGTCCATATATACGTTTTGTCTTTGGACCCGTTGCCTCAAAATCTGTCAATGGCTATTTCGAGTAACAAAAAGCAGCTATTTATTGATATTAGAATGGTAAAAGTTGTTTATTTGGCACACATTCATTAAAGCCAATAAACAATGCAACTATTAATAACGTAATTTTTTTGTTAATAAGACCCCTGGCTTTAAAATTGAGTCTTAAAGGAATACTTCACACTCTAAATGACTATTTGTATAACAATTACTCACCCTTCGAGTTACTTTGAATTTGTGAAGAAATCTATTTTTCTTGCATGCCTCCACGGTTAATGAAGAATCTAAATTCTTGATGAATTAAGTATTAGGGGTCCAGGTTAAACAACAGCAAAACTATATCAAAATAAATGATTATAAACTCTCACCGTACAGTGTAAGCTAAGTCTCATTTATCAGTCGTTGGTTCAGTACTTCACAAACACATGTATTTTTCGCTTTAAAACACCATTGCCTACACAGGGCAGAGGCATGCCTGAGACTGTTAATGTGGAAATGTTTTAAATCATCAAGGATGTTCTCTGTTTTTGGATTCTTTGTTCGAAGGCATGTGAGAAAAGGTGTTTTCTTCCAGATTCCAACTAAACACAGGGTGAATAAATTATATGCAAATTATCATTCGAGGATAACATATTTATTTCACACATTTTTTTCTTGCTTAAAAAAGTGTTGTTGATCTTTAAAATTAAGCAGCAATCTTTTCGAAACAGTTTATGGATAAAATCCATATGCATTTTTGCACAAACCAGTGAATTAAATAAACACAAATTCCAACAATTGCAACAATTTTAAGTACACGCAGAAATATTAAAGAGAACAGCTACTGTGATGTTAGCATAAAGAAATTTACATTTAATTTCTAATCTGTCTGTCTGTATTTCTGTCTGTCTAAGATGCATTTCGGTCACTATTGCAACAGGGCTGCAGGGCCACTTGGTTCACAGACCTGTGGCATTTGTCATGATGTGTAGGGTGGGTATACGCTGATTTAGGTCACAGAGACAATGCTACACTGTTGTCCACTAATTGACAGGCATCTGATATGTGAATAGCTTTTGTAAATGTTTGGTTCACTCATTCATATTCATAGTTCTCTGATGTGAAATATCATCAGCAGTTGTTAAAAATAACCAACCAGTCCAACAATTGAGATCGTGTACTGAAAACTGTGTGTTGTTTCATGTACTCATAAGTTGTAAGACTTTTTTTTCATTCACTCAAAGGACTTATTCTCTCAAATTTTGGTCACAATGTTATGTGAAAACATGTTAATGAGCTCTTTCCTTTTCCACTTTCCTTTTCCAAAATAATCCAACTGACAGGTGTGTCATATCAAGATTGTGACCATGCCAAGGTGGATGGATGATGTTGGAAAAGAAGAAGTGCTCACTAACATGGATTTTAACAAATTTGCAACCAAAATTTGACAGAATATCTATTGTATGTAAAAAAAGTCTTTATAGCTGTGAAAAAAGGAGGCTAAAAAAGTGTTTAAATTCTTGTTCAGGGTAAATCATGTATACATGTTTGCAGATGTGTTAATCAATATGTAGGTTCTTGTCCGGCACCTTTTCACTTGTCTAAATGCAGTCAGGAGTTATTAGAAGTTATTTGATTTATTGTGACATTAATGTAACAGTGGACTGGTCTGATTTAAGATGTCTCTGCACCTTGTGCTCATTTCCCAGAGCTATTGCACCATTTAAGGGGGAAAAGAAATGATCACGGTTTTGATATTAAGTCGTAATCCCTGACACACTGTGCTGACTAAGTCAATCATTTGTTTTCAGGACCAGGTGGCGCCCAGGGGCCCGCACACTGGAGGGAGAAAGTGGAACTCTTCTGTCACAACGGTCATCTTGTGAGTACATCAGCTGAGTCCATTTGTCCCTCTCATAAAACCACATTCCTCTCTTGAATGTTTCATGAGACACAAAGACACATCACCTGCAGCCAAGAGGAAATACTGTACATTACTGAGCAGCAGCGTGGCCCATTGATCACAGGAGGAAGGGGGGGGGGGATCAGTGTTTTCCTGTCCAGGGGTCAGCCAGACATGAGCTGACCTTCACATGGCCTTTCTCTGTTTTGCTGCTTCAGTCACTGCTAACCATTTGTCAATGACATCATGTGTTGCTATGATGAGGTGAATCAACAACAGACCCCGGCTGTGTAGATGCCAAACTTTACACTCCTCGCCATGGTAACAGCTTCTTGTTTACTGTTTATCTTTTGTTTTTATAGATATTCTAGTTTTTGACTTAACATGAATTATTATTCTTTAGTAGTTTTGGACTTCTCCGTGTGGCTTTGGTATTATTCTGCAAATGTTTACTTAAAGTTATGGCTACATTAACATTTTAGTAGAGGTCATATATTTTTATGGTATAATGAAAGAACCCCAGATTAAGTCTTTGTTAAAATAGTTTTATCCAAATTGGGTCCACATTAAGTGTTTCATAAAATAGCCAGAAATGTTCCCAGGAATCCTGTGTTAATCCTGTTAACACATGTAGTGTGCATTTTTATTTCATAGTTGTTTTTATCTTTCCTGTATTTTATTTGTTTACAGCACTTTTTAGAAACTCACAGGCTTCCTTGAACTTGCTCAGTTGTACATTTCATTAAAAAAAAACAGCTGCGCAAAACTATTGTTCCTGTCTTAAGGATCTCCACTATGGCTGCATAATGAATTACTATATTTTAATGCTTTGTGGGTCAAATTATGGAACTATGATGCTCCAAAAAAAGTAGTTAGTTAAGAGTAGGGCAAGAAGATCAGTAGAGCTGGGCCGATAGATATAACCATCATAGATACGATGGTATTGGCCTCTATGTTGCCTGATGAAGGCTTATGAAAAGTTTATCTATCTATCTATTTATCTGATATTCCCCAACAACAGTATTGGCATTGACCCCTCTTAATGCACAGATATAAGAGTGGCACTGATGGTGTTGTGCATGTTCACACTTTACAAGACCTTTCTTAAAGTTTAGTTGACACAGATTTAAATGAACTTATTCACTTTCATGGTCCACAATTTAGATTTGTTAAGTTCACATGCACAAAAAACGAACTACTTCATGGTCATTCATCTCCTACAATGTAGCATTGTGCAAGTTTTTCTTGTTGTTGTTTGGAAACAACAGTAACCAGTCCTTTACAAAATGTTTGTTTGACTTGGGTGGAGAAACTTTGCGGCTGTTGACTCATGGTCTTACCCTTTTGTTAATGATTTCTTGTGATCATCGTTCACTCGCAGACATTTCCCAAGACTGGTTAGATGCTTCATCTTGATGTCGTCTAAATTTGTTGCCGGTGCGTCTGACTTTGGAATTGTTTTTCTGGATTTGACAGCCACAATTTCCATTAAGAAATGTTTGAAGGAGGTTTATGAACATGTCAGTATAGATTCCAATGAAAAAAATATTCATTTGAACTGTCTTCAGCATTACCAGTAGCTCCATTGTCTGAACTGCCAATAGCACTAGCCATGCTGGCATATTAGGTGTTGTAAATCTTGCCATAAAGCAGTGCAAACAAACACATTTCGTTCACCGTTCACCAAAGTCATAAGCATGTTCAATGAACACACTCTTTTAGCACGTTCATATACAACACTGTGTATTGAAATCCAACTCTCAGCAAGAAAGTAAGCATGTTCCCAAGATGCTAGGTTATTTCTGAAATGACGAAGTGGCCTCTTGGCATTGAAGCCATAGAGGCCTCTGTCAGTTATTTGTAGTTCCTCACCTGAGGGGACTTCCATATTTCTCTTGTTGCTTGCTAAAGGTCTGCTAGTCTTTAACAACCTGGATGAACCGTACCCAGCAGCCTATTTGTTTTTTATTGCTGGCTACTAGCCACTCTGCTCTGTGACTTTCTTTTCTCCCCACCTTACTCTAAGCTCCACACACACACAGCCCCTGCCCCCCGCAGAGCTGACATTCCCTCATGTCCTCATGGATACCTGGGTGATGTAAATCGCACTGTTAAAATTTATAGTACCTTTTCACATCCTGCTGCTAGCATTGTGGGTGGGGTTGTTTCAGGTTTAGTGTGGGTGTTTGGGCAACCGTATGTCCACTGTCAGAACAGAAGTAGTGATGTGGGCAGTTCACACCACAACACGGCCTTCTAATGTCAGTATAGTCCAACACCTTCACTGGCACTGACGGACAAACTTTCCCGCTGTGTGTGTAGTATGTGTTTCTCGATGCTAGAAAGATTACAACTCAGCAGCTGTTGTGTTGACACAATATGCAGCGTGCTGCCAAGTACACACACACACACACACACACACACACACACACACACACAGACTTGAGTGGCCTAATTGTGTCAGTGAGTGGGAAAATGCTCTGAGTGCTTTTGCAGAGACCCTGATGGACTTTGATCCACTCACCAACATGTTTATTTCCACCTCACTAACTGATATCCTCACACCGAGAAGTCAGATCAGATTTCCGACCAAGTCTGCCACTGTTTGCCCTTAGAATTTATCATCAAAACAACAACAGATTCAAACTTTTGAACCCCGAACAAATAGATTTTTTTTTTTTCAGAAACATGGGAGAAAAGGCAATGAGCAACTTTGTAAGAGGTGTTCAATAAATTGCAAGAAATAAGTAGATTCGAAAACTATTCTCGGAAAAAGCTAAGGTAAAAATCTAAATCTATTTTTAATTATCATAATTGCATATTTTAAATATGTTACAGAATTATTAAGTTTTATGAGTATTTATTTAAACTTTATTTTTATGTGTTTGTTTTGTTTTTGTTTTTTTAAACTATTTTTAGGTATGTTGCTTGTACTTTTTATTAATTTTTTTGCCATTTTTTGGGTCAATTTCTTTTTTTTTTCATCTTCTTTCCTTCTTGCCTGTTTTTGAAAGAAATCAGGCCCATGTGCTTAGGTTTCAAAGGGTTAAAGGAGTCGTTAAACTGGAGTTTTATCTCGCTGATGTGACTGTCAAGAGTTCCACCAGTGAGTTATAATTTTTTTCCTTTTGTTAGATCGTTAAACATTTTTAGGCCCCCAAAAAGAATATAAAAAAAGTCAGACAAAGCACTTCTGTGTTGGTGTTGCAAGCTTAGCGGTGGTCCTGACCCCCAGGTTCAGAACCAGTGGTTTAAAGAATCTGGCCAAACTTCTGTCTTATTTACAACCTGAGGTTTTTTTTGACTATGGACCACTTTTTTGCAATGTTGCCATGTTCCCAGATCACAGCAAAGCTTTAACTTCAACTCCTGTTTTTGTCCCCGCCACTTTTACTGTATAAGTTTGACTTGTGCTCTAAAAAGAACCTTTTACTGTCTAACCATCATAAAAGCTCTGAGCTGATTTTAAAACAGTTTATATGCTCATTTGGGTTGCTTTCAGTTATTACCATGTGCCAGTGACGGAGTACAATGTTACCATTAACTTACATGAAATGATGACCAGAATTACAAAAATAAGATGTTATATTGTCCCTTAAAACTTTAAGTACATTTGAGCAGAGCAACATCTGTTCACAAGCTTCCTCCAGGTTCCTGATGTTTACCCAAACTGTAATTTACCTCTCAGCCCCCTGAGCTCCTGAAGACTCTATACATCCCCAAATCCACCCACATTGTTCCTTCTGTAAATTAGGATCATATGTGTTCTGCTGGTCTTCTGTACATTATTATAACCTTGTCGACAGTTACCCATCAATCACTGAAGGGTGTTTTTCCTACGTCCCGCATTGTGTATGTTAGTTAAAGATTCATGGCTGGCTGCTGATGAAGCTCAGAATGAGATGGACATGACTCATGCTGTAACAGGATACTCACAATGACAGCAAGACTGAATCAAATAGAGGCTGTAAATAGGTCTTGCCTGTTGCTTCAATTCAAATATTTGAAATTCAGTTTGCTTAGTCACATGTGATTGACAGCACGATGCTATTTATCCTGTGGTGGGAAGGGAAACTCCACCTATCTGGCTGTCTACATGGATTTAATCATCCAATATCAGTTTCACCCATGCCTAATTCTAATAACAGAGTGTGATGCAGCTGAGTGTGTGAGGTCACTGCGTTGGATGTTATCAGGTGGTTCCAGGTGCAGTTTATCCCCTCTCATGTCTGTCCAGTTAGCACTGATCTGACGTGGGTGATGAGTTAAAGAGGAGTCATCGTGAAGTCTAATAGGATGACTGTGTCAACCTAACAGACGTACACTAACATTCACCTACACCTGGTGCTGCTCGTCATTGTCCCTGGTCTGATGCCATGCCTGAGCGAAGAGTCGGCCTTTTATAGGCAAGCATTCGCACGGATGCCTCGGATGGTAGAGTGTGTGGTTGTGGGTGTGTATACATGCGGACACACTCACAGCCATGTCACCATGTGCACGTGTGGAACACAAGCAGCATTTCAAACTCATGTCAAAGCCTGACTGGGCTACAATGCCCATGATCTATAAACATGACAGTGTTAGTCAGCCACAGAGCTGAAAAAGCCCACTATTCTATGTAAATATATAATGTTTCTATTCCTCCACAATGGGAAAAGCTGTCGCTGGAGGCATTATTATTTTTTCCGTTGTCTGAATGAATGTGATGAATGTGAGGTCACTATGACCTCACATTCATCTCTTTCTTGTGAGTAGGATATCTCAAGAATGCCGAATGACGAAATTTCTCCAAATTTGGCACAAACACCCACTTTGACTTAACAATGAACGGAGATAGGCAGTGATCAAGGTCAGTGTGACCTCATCTGTCTCATTCTCATGAATGCAAATTCTCAAGAACATTTTGAGATAGTTTATTTAAATTTGGCACAAACCATCCACTTAGACTCAACTATTAATTGAGTAGATTGTGATGGTCAAAGGTCAAGGTCAGTGTGACCCTGTCTGTCTCATTCTTGTGAACGCAGTATCTCAAGAACACCAGAGTAAATTTCCTCAAATTACTGTATATATGTGTAGCTTCTTTTCAGCAGCATTCATATTTGAAGCACTGCTAACTCTCATGGCTACCATGAGTCTGAACGCTTGTGGAGACATATAATTATGACTATGACTATGACAGTATTTTGGCACTTTTTTCGCTTGTTCCTGCTACATTCATTCACTCTTTTCCTGATTGGCTTACCTCTCTGGGCCCCTCTCCACTTGGGACTGTTTGGCGGCTTAGTTTGCCTGAGACGATAAACTGCTTTGTTTGCATGTTTTCCAACACAATAATCACGTCTCAAATGCTGTAATGCTTGTTGAGAATTAGCACAGTGTGAACTCTGTAAATCGATCGAGACCAAAACTTTTGACTTCTCTGCATAGCCAGCAATAACAACTGGGCGGTAGGAGACAAAACCAGAGATGGAACAGTATCAGTGTAAGTCTTTAAGAGCTTTCAGTGGAAATAGATTTTCAAGATTTCCTTAAAGCTGCTCTAATCTATATTTTTTTTTATCTTTAACAGTGGATTGAATAATTGTCACTTAAAAGGGTTCACTGACACAGGCCATGCAAAATGACACTTTCCCTTAGTTCTTTTAAACTTTTTAGCCTCTTTTTTACACATTGTTTCGGTTTTCTGGTTCACAAGCTCTGCTCTCATCAGCAATGTGTTTTCAGCAGTAGCATTCAGCTGGTTCAAGCAAAAAAAAAACAAACTCTGTTAAACTTAGTTACCTAACCAGCACCTTCCGGCAGGCAAATGTTACCAATTTGCTAAACAAAGTGGAGCATCTTGTAACAAAAATACATATTTTTCCTCTTATCCATAGTGCTGTTTATCAATCTAGATGGGGAGGAAAAAAACACATGAAAAACTCAGCAGCAATATCTCTTTCCAGAAACCATAACTCGGTTATTTAAGATAATCCACAGACTCTGTTGTGAGCAGTTTCATGTAGGAACTATTTTCTTTCAACTCGACTCCACTCATTTCAACTTAATTTACATAGCACCTTTCTTACAAAAATACATCCCAAAGTGCTTCAATTGGCAAAACTGAAATAACCACCCAAAATTTAAAGGATAACACAAAGAACTAAACATAAACTTTCACAAGACTAGAAAATTACAACAGTAAGACAATAAGTATTAAAAAGGCAAACAAAAATGATAGTTAAAAGTCCATATAATAAAAAATATAAATAAAATAGAGCATAAATAAGATGCAGGGATTAAATAAAGTTGCAAACCAATGATTTTTAAATGACATTAATTTCTGATAATCTACACCTGCCAGCTCTATCACTGTGCAGAAGGAAATGTTGTTTGTGGTCTGTGGATTATCTTGAGTAAGTGGGTCACGATTTCTGGAAAGAGACATATATATGTTCAGTTTTTGGAATTTTTATTTATTTTTTGCCGCTTTGAGCACCACAAGCTGAGTGCCATGTAGTTCAATTATATTGGAGAGAAGGCAGACATCTCTACAGCTGATAACTCCAACACACTGCAACTCAAACCAAAACTATCAAGACTGATATAAAGCACTTCAGATGAAGGGGAAAATATGGATTTTTTAATTTTGGGATGAACTGTCCCTTTATGACCTAAATATTTTCCTCTAAACTATTGGTTAAAGGACAATTTAGGACTTACATCTACTACATCACTAGGACCACAATACCAAATTTATGCTATTATTGCTACGAAAAGTTGATTTAATATGTTCTGTAAGTGAAGTATGAAATTTAGGTCAGATTTTATTCAACATCTGAATAGTTACAGTGGGCCATTCTGACTTGAGGAGCTGAAAACTTAAATGTATTCACCGCTAGTTTCAGCTGAGAGTTCTAGTTTCCCATACAGGATTTTCCATGCTGTAGCTAATTCATGCTACACTATATCCTCTTCCATGTCAGCATCGGCCTTTGGATATCGTCTGTATATTCCTTGCAGACGTTTGAAATACATTCTCTTTTAGTCAGGCTTGTAGTCTGATATACAGCACAGCGCCAGTTGAGTGTGTCTAACCTCTGACCTGGAGGAAAACTATCTTGCAGAGTGTCAGAGGCAGTGATACAGCAGCCTCCCTTATCTCCTGCGCAAGCTGGAATAATGTTCGTCAGTTATGGCCTTTGGTCCTCAGCCATGTGGGAAAGTTGTTCCCTCTGCCTTCAGGCTGTTCTTTCTGGTGTCCCTCTGTTTGACTCATCAGGGCCGCTGGAGGGAATAAAAAGGAATTCCTCCCCCCTCCTATCTATGCTTAATCACTTTCTCCAACCCCCTCTACCTTTCATCCTTATTCTCCGCTGCTCATTAAGGACAAATTTCTATTCATCGCTGTCATAATGTCCGTTAGCGCTGTCAGACACACTCCAGGTGTACGTCTCACTCTCTCTCAGCGATAAATGGTTGGCTTGGATCCTGGTCACCCACCCCCAGATGCCAGGCTGACTCTAACTGCGCCTGTCGCTGCCTTAACGGGCCAACGCGAGTGTCACCGCCAAACCCACCCTGTGGTTTTGTGGGCCGTGGTTAGTGGTGTCGCTTCCAGTCTGGTCATGTGACTCGTAGTCCTTCCAGTCCTACCCTCTGGCAGTCTCACTCTTTCTCTGTCCTCCTCTTCTCTACTATGTCCTTGCTATCTCTTTCTATCTGTTCTCGCTGTGGATACTGACTTTTACTGGAGAAAATTTATTATCCAAAAACAACTTAAAGCAGAGGAGCCATGAAAGGTAAAATCCCGTGTTTATGTTCACGTTCTCCCCCGATCCATCATCTAATCTCTCCATCTCAACCTCTGTTTGTCCCATTTTCTTCAGCTGTTGCTCTCCGCGGTGGATTTGTCCGCTCATTAATGGGCTTTGAGAGCCTATTTATCTGCTTTGTGTAAGAGCTTTACCATTGAGCAGGCCTTATAGCAGTGAAGTTCTGGTAGAGGTGAAATGAGGAGAGAAGGCTGATAGCTCCTGACACGCCACCACCTCCGCCCCTGTCCCCTGCTGCTGATGGGTGCTGTGAAGATAAGCTGGTCGCAATATGAACAGAGCCTCTCTTTCTGACAAAAACTACACCTTTTATTGCCTTATCTTTCTCTCTCTTCACTTTCTTGAGTGCTTTTATCACACTCATGCCCTCTCTTCTACTCCCCATTTCTTTCTTTCACCCACTAACCTCTTTATCTGCCCTTTCAAGCTCTTATCTGCTCTCTATTTGTGGCTGCAGAATGACTCCTTAAAATCTTTTGTTTGGTGCTACACCAAAAGGTGCCCATGAGTAAACTTTCCTCTTGTGTTGTTTTTGGGCCTGATGTGCCCTACGCCAGAGGTGGGAAGAGGACTTAGAGTGTTTAGACAGAGAAAAGGCTTTGATCAAAACCACAGTGGCACATCTGGATGCTTCCAGTGCAGTCTGGGGAGAGCACAGCTTGGTTGAGTTGGCAGAGTTTGGGTAGTAATAGGAGGAAAGGTTTTTACTTTTTGGGTGCCAGTTGCTGCTCCACTAAAAATGGGATTAACAGAACAAGCTCGCCTATTTTGCTTTTATAGAAAGGCTTTTATAACTGAAAGTCACTCACAAATTTAAGGTTGTAGAAGAACATATGGCTTGGATAGTACCCGCTCAGTGTAGGCAGGATTTTTAGCTGATGACCATCGTGATGCAGCGTGAAACTGACATCATCTTCAGCTCATCACTGAATCCGTTGTTGGCAACCAAACAGAGAAACGTATGCACTTTGTCAGTTGCATGACACATTGTACATTGTGTACAGCGTAGTTTGACAGGCTGCCGTTAAAAAAAAAAAAAAAATCTGGGTCAAGTGATGAAAAAAATGATTGTCACTATTGTTAGAAAAAATGTTGCGATGGCTGTCCCATGTTATGCAAGTGACGCTTGATTAATTGTTTCAGTCAATTTTAAACAAAAATGTCAGTCATTTGCTGGTTTTAAATTCCTAAACATAAGAATTTGCTGCTTTTTTTTGTCACTTATGATAGTACACGGGGAGTCTCTGGGTTTTCAACTGATGGCTGTAAAAACGAAGCAATTTGAAGACATAACCTTGGAATCTCAGAAATTGTGATGGACATTTTAAAATTTTTTCATAATTTCATAAATGTTATGATTGATCGATTGATCGTTAAGATAATTGGCAGATTGATCAAGACTGTACATTTTTTTTTGTTGCAGCCTTTTGGTATCAGCTTACTTGGCTTGGACTCTTGACCAAGGTGATACCAAAAAAAAACCCACCACATACAATTTTGGACTTTTGCCAATGGAATAACCAAAATAGAGTGAGTCAAGTTGAGCAGATCTGGACCGTATCATGCAGTTGAAATGCAGAAATAATGTGTTTTTAGCTGCTTTGAACTCTGATTTATATTGTATGAATAAAGAGACTAATGAAGACTTTTAATTTAAACTTTGTTACTCCTGCAAGCTTGAGTGCCATTAAGTTAGCTTTTTTTACAGGTACAGTGCATTTAACCTTATTTTCTTTAACAAAATCGGTCTGTTCATCCTAAAGCCGACCCTTTTAGAATTTCACTATCCTTTCAAACCCATAAACCCAGTCGTCCTGTAATCTCCAAAATGTAGTCACATATTATGAAACATTGTTACCAACACCATGGAGGTTATGTTTTTGGTCTGGTGTTTGTTAGTTGGTTTGTGGAAAAACTATTGGCCCATGGAAGGGTGAAACATGTTCTAAGGAAGAACCCATCAGATTTTGGCGTGGATCTGAATCACGAGGAAGATACACAATAATTTTTCACAGTTTAAAACCTGGTGAGGTGAAGCATTTGGCATTGTCGGAGGTCTGTGCTCTCCGGGTGTGTTGTTGGTTAATAATGTGATGGATTTTTTTTCAGTAACCAAATAGTTTTCTGTATTTTTCTCCCTGTTCTTGTGGTGTTCTCTTTCCCTCATCTGTTATTTCTCTTCACAACATTTCAACAGACTTTTATTGTGTCTTTGTTTAATTGGCGCTGGTGGTTCATGCTCAGTGCTCCGTTTGAATAGCGTCTCATGCTGCTGGACGGTTTCAGGGCTGAACTGCTCCATTCTGTCTCGGGAGTCATCCGTGCCCACATTCATGGGCGTTAAGGCTCTGCGTATTACACAGAATATTCTTCTTAACCAAAGATGCTAAATGTGAGTTTGCCTGCACAACTCACCCTCATCAAAGCAAGGCGGCGAAGGAGGGGAGAGGGCTTAAGAGTACACATATTTCCAGTTTTTCTGCATCCCAAAGACATTGTTGTGGTCTATCTGCAACTGTTTATGGAAAAACAGGAGGAGAGCTCTTTTGCCCTCAGTTTTTCTGTGTTGTGCTGACAGTTCAGTGTGGTTGGGGCATGTTAGCAATCAACATCCAGCTCTCGCCTAACAAGGGGGGCTAAATTGAAATCACATTTGCTTCAACATTTCTCCGCCGTCTTTGGAAGTACTAATGTTTCTCCAGTGCTAATTAGCCCGGGAGTGGCAGAACCCCGCCGCTTTCAAAGCTCTATTCAAAGTACAAAGGCCCTGCTGAAGGACCTCGCAGCTTGGCCCTGTGCCCAGACCTGCTCTCTTAACCAGCTGAAACGAATCGTTTTTAGGGTTTACCTTTTCACACGGCCATAAACAAATCAGTTGGTGTGACATCTTGAAGAATGAGGTGTTGTTAGGATTCAGAAAGCCAACAGAGCAGAGCAGAAGGCTGGAGTGAACTTTGTGGTTGTACCTTGTTTCCAACACTAGATGGTGCTCTTTGCTGTGAAGCTCAAAACCACATTGGAAGTGTCTCTAATGATAGTCAGTACATGCCATTTCTAACGATTCTGTAACCCTTATTTTTAACAAACTACTGTCCACAAAAACCAAACACTAAATGAGAAATCTCAGCCTCGTCCTTTATGTCCCCCTCTTCCAGTTTCCCTCTGACTGGCAGTGTCCCAGTGTCCTCTCCTTTGCCCAGTGTGTCCTTTGTTCAGTGGCCAGCTGAAACGGAGCCCTGTTCTTATCTTTGAGGGTCTTTGTGTGTGTGTGTTTGTGTGCTTGATTCTCCTTCCTTCCTCTCCATCTGTCCGGTGTTGTCCCTCGCTGTGAGTTTGAACCTCAAACGTGTAATTAGCATGATGAATGAGATATTTGTCTGCTCGGTGAATTGCCTGTTCAAGTAGTTTCATGTCACTTTTTAGCACTAATGGACTTTGTTTGGTGATGAGTTTTTTGGTTTGATTTCCACTGTGAGAAATGATTACACCCTGCATGCATCAAATCAGACTGAGCTGTTGTTTTTTTTATTTTTTTTTATTACGATGCTCCAGTGTCTCTGCTGATCTGTGGTGCTACTTCCTGTTGCTAGCCCCCGACCCATGAGATATAATTCACCATCTGGTAACAGGCCCAATATAGCACTTAGCACTTTAGTTGCCTCATCTCAAGTCTATGTGTTTTTTAAATGGGATTTTGGTTAGATGTCTTAAATAAGGTCTGTGGTTTCATGTTTTGTTCTATGACATAAAGTACGAAAGTAGTAGTAGACGCTTGGTATTACCCAGGTGGAAGTTTCCAATACCCCCTTCACACACTCTTTGGATAAAGTCCTTAATTTTGTCAAGCTAGAAGAAATCAGGCGTGTAATGAAAGGCTGCCTGAGGAAATTTTGCATGATGTGGGACCCCTTTTTCAAACATTTACGAGAGCTGGACTTACCAGATATTCGTGAATGATTAAATATGTGTATTTTATGGACATTAAATTGGAATGTGATTTACAACACTGACTTCACGACACATGTTCAGTTTTTCCCAGTAAGTTAATATATTTCAGAATGAGATAATGGAACAGATCATAGAAAATGATTTAACTGACTTATAAAGCAAACACTTACTGTGTTGTGTATCAAACATCAGGTTTTTCAATCTGTAACTGGTACATTGTTTGTTTGTATGGTGCCATTTTGTGTTATTTAGCGGCATTATTGGCCTGACAGTCGATTTGACCCCAGAGACTAACAGAGATCTATTTCAGAAAGATTGAGTGCTGTCAAAAGTTAAAAGTCAAAGTCCTTAAATGGGGTTTTCCCACTGGATTTAATTTGGAACATTTTCCATAAAAAGCAAGTTACATTCTAACTTAAGTCAGGGACACTCCACATACTTCACACAGTTTACTCATGATGGTAAGTCCTACACATGGCCATGATGAGAGTTGTGTGATGCCACTGTTGCTTAGGGGGAGCGACAACAACCCTAGTTAGTCATCAGAGAAGAGATACCTGCATAATATGCAGAGCCTGTAGGCAACATTTTGGTATCAGTGGCGCGCTATTTTCCCTCCTTTAGTCTGAGTAGTATTGATGAAATCCTGTTTAAACTGTCCATGTGGGAGGTCAGAACACATTGACCAAAATACCATCTCAGAACTAGGGGTAGGTGATGTATCGATTATACTCCAGGTATTACAGCTTGTTCCATGATGTATAAAATGACTACATTGCAAAAATCAAGTATAAATTGTCACGTCATTTTTATAAGCCACAGGCATTTTGGTTTCCTCTTTTCTCCTACGGCTCTCTGCCTCTCATAGACACACACTCAAAGCAGTGCTTTTGCAGAGCTCCAGGCCGTGACTATTTAGTCACATTTTGTGACCATGATGCACTACTGCGGTTTGCAAATGCAATTAATATATGAACTGGAGAGCTGTTAGTTTGTTTCCAGCTTACAGTGAATAAATCATCAAGTTAAACACTCCTACGGTAGCAGTCTAATGTAATGAGTGGTACTAGCAGTAGAGTGAGCAGGTGAGGCCTTGTGTTTTTCTGTCCGCCGAGCTCCGATCATGACTATTTAGTCACATTTTGTGATCATGAAGCACCAGTGCAACTTTGAAATATTAATAATATTTCAACCTTAGAACTATTACTTTGTTGCCTGCTAACAGTGAATGACTCCTGGTGGTATCTGTTAAAAAAAGTCTTAGTCTTTTTTTTTTTTTCCACTATAAAAATACTTTATTTGACTTCCTTATAACTATATTTCCCTAAATGCTTTTGTAACAGTAGTGTATTCCACTTTATTATTTGACAGTAGATACTTAATTGAATTTCATTGTACTTTATATAACTTTATTGTAACTGTAGTTCGTTTATTTATTTTTTATTTTAGTAGTAAACATTAGTCTAAAGGACATTTAAAAATATTGTGCAATAGTGCCATAAAATATCGCAATAATATTTTAATGCCATACTGCCCAGTCCTACTCACAACCCATTGCCTATTGTGTGAAAACAATTTAGCTTTAATAGTTTTCTTTTTCTTTTAAATAAAAAAAAAACTGCATTCATGGTGAAAATCTGTTTAAAGAGATTAACCAACCACATTTTTAATTGATAAACGTTTCGATGACAGACTGATGATTTCAGCAAATATCTAAAGAGTGTTTTGTGACCACACCAGATAAATTAGGACATATTAAAAAAAAATCTCAAATGCCAGAATATTTAGGAGAGCCTGGACTGTAGCTTCAGTGTTTGTTAACTTCACTACGCGGTATTTTACAATGGTAATTCCTTAATTTTTAGCTTTTGAATGTGCCAGGGTTTAATGGCCATCTTCCATCATCTTAGCTTCCCACATCCCCCTTTTTGATTAGCTTCACTTGTCACTTTCGTCATTTGATTGATCTGGCCTGACGCTGATGGAGTGGGAAAGCACCGTTCTAAATTTATCACTAACCCACCCACCCCTCGTGTTCATGCCTGCTGTGGATCTAGCCACAACACATGCGCCCCAAAGGAGGCTCGTAGATAGAGAGGGGATGGGGGATGGGGGGTGGGGGGTGTTAGCTGGCAGGCCCTTTTGACCAGTCTATCTTTATGTCCCAGTAGTCCTGTCCCACAAGCCTCCAGAGCTCTGACCTTCCCAGAGACTGTGGAACCAGTCGACTCTGGACAACACAGGAAAGACTTTTAGCTAAATTCTTCTGTAAGCACCTGAAACACTTAAACAATAAGACCCAATGGCTTTCTGAGAAGATACCCTACATCAAGAAGGTATGTGGCTTCATCTGATGAGTATTGTTGAATGTCTTTTGGTGATTAAATGCTGCTTTGATGTACCTTTTTAATGGTTTTATCAATTGGATAAAACGTTTGACGGTTCGAGGCTTGATGCCTATACAGGTAGGTTCCTAAAGTTTTGGAGAAGTAGTTAAACTTTTGAAAATTACAAGTTTGTAAGAAAATCAACTCTGGATTATGGTAATAATAATTTAATACAGTCTGGTACATTTTACCAGTTTATAATGAGACTTTCCACCTATGCTGGATTTTGCATTTTGATCAGCAAACTGTCCTTGTGTCAGCAGTCAAGATTTTGGGGCTACAGAGCCGCTCCATGTGTGATTCATTCAGTGCTGAGTGACTGACTGTGGAGACTACAGTTGTTCATTGTGCTGCACCTGCTCTCACTCTGTCAGGACGCACCGACAGAAATAGAGTGCTGCCTAACAGGGCAACACACACCAAACATTTTACACAAGTTTTTCCATTGATACGAGCCCTGTCTTTAATTATTACCCATACTCTCCTTTAAGCACTATGCTCAACACTAAACAATCAAAATGAATGTCATGTTTTAGCAACCGCCTCCATCTAATGTGTGAAAACTTCTTTCTTTTAATTAAAATGTTAGGGCAAAACACCAAACCAGTGTAATCCTGATGTTTCCGTGTTCATACTTATTTAAGGGTAATGTTTGCGCTCTTTCATGCTATGGGAGAAAATACAAGACATAAGTATTTTAATTTTAGCAGGCACTGAATTCTTTGTACTGACATTTTAAACACTATCTCAGTGTTTTTGTTCTATTTTGAAATTTCTTGATTTGCTGTTTTAAAGGATGAATTTGATTATCCCCCCCAAAATGTGTCGCCTATCAGAGCATGGTCTGTCAGTCATGTGATCCAAGAAAGCGGCTTGAAAATTGAAAATTGAGTTAGTTTGTGTAGTTTTTGTGCAATTGTTTGTACCTGATTTTGCTATTTATTTTTCAGCTTGCATTTTTGGATCTAAGTTTGTGAACATTGAAAAAAAAAAGTATGTTAAAATTCAGCTCCTAAAGTGCAAATCAAAAAGTGTCATATTTTAATTTCAAAAAGGTACATTTAGAGCAAATTCAGATTTATGATTTTCAAAGTAAAATATTCCAATGCTTTGAATTCAGAGGTGTTTAAATTTCAATATTAAGGATTCGGTGGCTGTTAAAAATTCAAACAATTATGTCTCTTAATTGCTTCCATACACGCATCATTAAATCATGATGCCCTGAGCGATTGGTTTATTTTTACCATCCGCTCCAAATATAAACGAGTCCCAGTTCACAGTTACTTAATTGGCTGAGGTCTGATCTGATTTCAAGCGTGGGAGGAGATGAGGCAGAGCGGTGATGTTTACTGTCTACCATTACACACTGTCAGTGGTTGGCTGTTTCTCTGGCTGTGTCACTGTCACTTTTCCCAACTGTTGGTCACGGTGTCAGACTGCCGCGGGGGCAATTGCTGTGATTTGACTGGCTCCCATCCAGAGCAACTGATCTCTTACTGGGGTTGAGAGGAAGTGCACTGTGTTCATGTGTCAGAGTATTGATGGATCTGTGTTGTGTCTGGGTCCAGGTAATCATGTGGAGAGCCCTAGTTGGAGTGTTTCATTTTCCTTTTGGGGAGTTGAGCTCAGGCCTGATGGCTTATTCACCTGTCAAGATGGAGAGCTTGTTCCTGTCAGTTTACCAGGAGCTGCTCTATCAAAGGACACATTACTGCGCGAGAGACCTACAACAGTGTGTTTGCAGCCTTCACAGACAACAGAGACAAATATCTGAGCCTGTGTGTGGATTAATGTCTCACTGACAGAAGCACCAGGACTGGACATGTCTCATACTGCTGTTCAAAGCCTTATTTTAGCCTGGATGTCCCCTTGTCAACAGGCAGGGATGGCCAAACACAGGGACGACAAGTTAAATAGGGCTTAGACTGACCTGAGACTTTTTTTTGTTTAGTGCTCTGTCGCCATAGCTGGACATGAACGTGTCACATGTGTGTCCCAACTCAGATTTCCTTGTAGACTCCACATCCTGTTAATTTAATCCCTGTTGTCAAGACTTTTGTCGGGATATCAACTGGCAGTCTAGTTCAAGATTTGCTTTTTTTTGTTGTTTAATTTAGACGTGGTACTTTTAGAAATTAGTTGAAATGTCTGTCACATTTTTAACACAGTCTAAGGTCCGGCATTAGTTTTCTCCAACCAACAATGTTGGATAACCAGCTGAAGCCTCGAAAGCCAAATGTTTACTGCCTGTAATTTTATTTAAATTCAATTAAGGGGGACCTATAATGCTCATTTTTGGGTTCATGTTGTATTTTGGGGTCCCAGTATAACAGTTTTGCTTGCTCTAATGTTCAAAAAACACCTTTTCCCTCCCTCATACCTGCTGTGCTTGAACACCTGTATTCATCCTGTGTCTAAAACGCTGTCTTTTATACCTGGTCGGCATTTCTGGGTCTTCTGCATCTCAGCATCTCTGTACAAGTCATTGCAGCAGAGGAATGACTAATGTAGAACAGCGGCACTTTTTATAGGAACATATGGTATGTAATGTAAACACACATTCATATTCAAAATAAAAAAAAACCCATAATATTTAACGAATAGGTTATATATGAAATAAGAAAAGAAATACCCCTTTTAAATAGCTGTAGGGCCTTAAGGCAGCTTCTGCATTCTTATCTTTGAGACACTGTATTTCAGTTGATAATGTGCTTTCATGGTGCACATTACTGAATTTGTGCTAAAGCATTAATATTTTTTTGGCCACTTGGGGGCAATGGAAAAAGTTGTGAAAACTATATTTATAAAGGTGACATGACTTACATGATAGCAAAAAGTTTCCTTTTTACACACGCAGCAGACACAGAGCAACATTAGCATGTGTTTAAAGTCGTCCAACTCCACTTTTCGCTCTGTTTCGCTCTCCATCCAGGAAAATATCTGGCTCTTCAGCTGCTAATTGTTCCGTTATGTTCACCGTCTAGTTGCTAGCTTTGTGTATTTACTGTTTTGTTTTGGGCAGTATTGATTTGAGCAGCTCTGAATCAAATAAATCATTTTGGCTCTGCTCACCAACAAGTAGTAGCCTATACAAAGGAGGAAACTGTCACATAAGTTGTAACCAGGGGATGTTTGGCAGAATAATGACCAATTAATTACTAGAATAATGAATGCACTGGTGGAGTCACTAAACAAGTTTGACAGTTAGAGTTATGACTTTCCTGTCTACTGTAATTGGATCCATGTCCATCACTCTGTCTCAGCCAGATGAGGCTAAAATGTCCCTGTCTATGGACCCTCGCCAGGCTTAATGTAGCACCCAGAGTCTTGCAGGAGGCTTAATCCTGGTGGTCTCACGTGGTGGGTCTTAAGTGCATATTTACACCTCCACAACAGCTTTTCCTTTATTTTAAACCCACCGGCACCAGGTTAAAATCTAATTAGTGGTGATTTATGATGAGCCACTAATAGCATGGAGGACTTTGAGCTGGGGTCTCTGCCCTTGACGTTGACCTCAGACTTGAGCTCTGACACTATCTGCTGTCGGTGAGAGGCATTACAGACCGCAGGTATTCATGATTTTGTTACAGTTTAACACCACAAAAGATACAGATAAAGACACAAAAGTGATGCAAATACATTAAAAATTGCAAGCGTTTCTCACTAACACATTAGAAACTGTAGCTTTTGTACTTTGAGTTTTTCAACTCTGAATCCTTTGGCAATGGTCATATGCCATGTTGTTTTTATAATACTTAAACCCTAAGCCTTTTACCAAACCAAACTGTGAGTATTGAACACAACCACAGTGATGTGACATGTTTCATGTTGACTTGTCTTTGGACCTTTTCTTAGAATTGTCTCTATTTTTAATGGAGTCTGGCTCGACTGCTGAATTAGCTTTAGTAGATGAGAAGTCGCTGGAAGAAAAGGCCAGAAAGTGAGAGAGAACAGACCATCTCTGGAGACACTGTGGGAGCGTACTGCCAGGTGTGTGCTGACAATTCGTCAAAAACTCTTTGTAGAAATACTCATGAGCAATTCATACAATCTCATAGGACGTAACTGTGGAAAAGAGGAATCACCATGGTTTGGATCATTCAGTGAAAAGATATACAGGGAAAAAAATAAAAAATGAGGAGAAATAGTAGCCATTAATGATTGTGTCTCACTAGTTTTTATGTTGGTCTAACTAACGTTGAGTCACCCATAGTTACTGGTCCTATGCCTGTCAAACTCTCCATTCTTCAGGCTCATTAATGCTCAATGTTGGATACATATAAGGATCGAGCCTTTGGGCTGTACTCTGTATTCATTTTGTCCAAGTTTTTGCACTTATTTTGAAAGCTTACACACAAGCAGGGGGGCAGTGTAGTATATTTTAAGCAAGACACAACAAATACATTTTAAAAAATAGCAAAACAGAACAAATTAGTAGGCCAGTACAGTGAAGAGAATGCTCTATCCACATGTCTTGATGTATTTAAAGGCCTCACAGACCACCAACGTCCGCTGTTGCCAAGTTTGTTTCTATGCAGGGTTTCCCACACATTCATTTATTTTTGACAGGCCACTGCAATTAAAAATAGATTTTCTTTTTTTGATGCTGGACCGTTCATTAGGAGCACTACTGTTTGATTATGCATTGCACCACACTTGCGGACCACAGAGCGTACTGTTGTCACAGATGGAGCAGTAGAACAGCAGGCGCAGTGATAATGAGACCGGTAAAAGTTTACTTTCACTCACTCTACAACACCATCTGCTCTCATCAATCAATCTAATCATTTCTGAACGGATTAAATGATCAACTATCCACACCCCGACGTTCATGGTACTGCAAAAACATCTGAATTTAGAGATAGGGCACAAAATGATAAATAAAAAGGGACACATGTACACAAGATTAAAAAAGAAAAGGGAAAGTTCTCTGAAATGCATAGTCAGTGTTGCCTACTTGGTGTCTTTCTTGCTAGACTGAGCAACTTTATTTCTAGAGAGCAACAAATTTAGACACTTATTCAGACCAACAGGGAAAGTGTTCAGTTATATGCTATGGTATTTCATCCCCATACAAGTTGCTTGCCACAGACGTTTACTGGTAGTGAGATTCTTTGGTTACGTTTACGCTTTTGCTCTGTGGATTGGAAACGTGAAAAAGCTCTCATTGCATTCAAATGTTTTGTTGAGGATTTTTTAAAACCTAATTCACCAAAATGTAAAATGCTTCTATTATCCCAAATGAATACTTGATGATGTCATTTGCAAATGGGTGCATGACATCATCTGGCGACTTTTAGCGACTTTTGGAGCCAGTGCTAGCTACTTTTATTGGAAAAGAGTTGGCAAAAAAAGCGCATGGTACCACTCTCATTGGAGCAATGTGGAGTCCAACACCTGGCAGGCCTGTTGTACCTTGGTCCAGTTGCTAAGCTGTTTAGGGGAGGGATTTAATGAAAGGTCAGTTTATACATCTATTCAATATCTGTGGCTGATCAAAATGTTCTTTATAGATCAACCATAGATTAGCACCTATGCTGTTGGTAACATGTTTATTTATTTAAACATGAAAGACCTGTACTACAAATCTCATAGTTCACTGAGTTTCCAGCTCTTACTGTGGAAATAGGTGTATCCTGCCAGGCACCAATCACTGCAGCTACATTTGGTTCACTTCACCAATGGCAGCCGCCACTCCGCTGGCTCACCTCAGACTGTGTCGACTCTGGAGGGAAAGGAGAGACACAGGCTTTCCACCGCTGCCTCTCCATCCCCTTAAGTGTTCCCGTCCTGCAGGATGACAGTTCTTGGGAAGGTGTCCGCAGTGCTTGGGGATGGAAACAAAATTCCCTGGCAAGTGGGATCGATGAAGATTTCTGGTGCCGTAGCTCTCTCTCCTGACCAGATGTGCTGTGTATCACACTAAGGCACGCACATGTGTGTTTATTTAACAGCTGAATGCTCTGAATGTGTGTGTGTGACTTGGGTATTTATCTGTCCCCGGGGCTCGGTTTGAATCAGATAGTGTAGACGTGTGTCTCAGGGTTTCAGGTGCATCACATGCCTCAAGGGTCACATCATCACTGAGGAACAGATGGTGCTGTATCGATTTCTATAATTACAAATGAATCGTGATTGCAGTTATGAGTTTGGAAAGTGTGCAGCCCTCTCACTGTTAGTTTCTTTCATATTAAGGGGCAAGAGAAGGAAAAATGTTATCTGGCATTGTAGTAGGTTTTTTGGTCTGTTTTTGTTATTTGGTGCATATTTTATTCCCATGGATGATTGGCAAGAAGTAGACAATGTGACTTCAGATGTTCTTACCATAGTAACCTGTTTAATAATAAGAAAATGATAATAGCAAATGTCAGATTTTGGTGTCTGTGAAACCGCAAATGCACCGTGGAATCACAAAGCAAGACTTCATAGAGTTTGAAAGACAGTGCAGGAAATTCGTGATGGCATTGAACATCACATATTGGTGATACATAACAATTTAGGGATATCTGTGGGTGGGATTTTTGCTTTGTAAAAAAGCATTAGATTTTTTAGATTTTAAAGAAAGTGGGGATGATACAATTTATCAATGATTGATTAATCGGTCATTAGGAATTCGATCAACCGTGTGAAATTTAATCAATTAATCAATAGGGTATGAAATGCTGTCAAAGTAATTACAATATGCTGCTGTGAGTTTTGACTGAAGAAAAAAACATTTATTATTGTTTGACATAAGCAAAATTGTACAGGACAGTGCTTACAATTTGCAACCCTAAAAGAAAGACTTGAGATATTTGGATATGGAACCACCTTAATCTTTCCATTGGTTTAACTGAGTTATAGCTGGGTCAAATTTCAGCTGTGTGATAGGCCTCGAGGCACACATCACTAGACCTCTTGGAGCCCTCCACTTGAAGTGACTGAGTCCACTACTTAAGACCTCTTATCTGTTTTATTTTTGGAAAGCCACGCTGAGGTATGTGTGTGTTTCTGGGTGTTAATACACTGTACAATGGCCAGAGAAGGTCAGCGTTGTCTTGGTGTATCTATTTGCAGTGCAACTGTAAAATTTCAAAGACTTGAGGCAGTTGTGAAAGGAAGTCGATAACGAGGGCTGAAGCTCGCGTCCAGGAGTGTCTCTTAAAGTCTGACGTCTGTCATGTCTGACCTGAGGCTCTGTAGGGTGCAACTGAACGTACATGTGCACAATTATATTTAAGCTAGCTTGTCGACTCTGTTAACACTACAACTTACATTCTGTCATAGGACAGATTGGCTGGCAAACATTTCCATTTCGAAGCTGTCTGCAAGTAAAATAAATTACATCTATGATTTTTATTTTATTTTTTTTCACCTTGAACATTATGGGTCAACAAATAGGACAAGGAAGCAGCATTTTAAGTTAAATAAGAAACAGGGTAAGAAAAAATTTAAAAAAAGCACAAAAGAAAAGTCAAATTAAAACATCAAATGTGTATAATTCATAAACTTGGAACCAGTCACATAATTTTCTACATGCATAAAAACTACTTGATCGTCAAAAAAACCCAACAAATTGCTGTATACAAAACATTACAAATTACCCACAGAGATGTAACAGCTTTGACAAACTTGTTTTAACAAATAAAAACTATCATGATTTTTGTAAATTAAAATAACTGTTGTTAAAATGGCGCAACAGTAGGGGAAGAGTATATTATGACTTTTTTAAGAGTCAAAATTCAATGTTTAGGACTTCAGTGCAAAGACTTGAGACTTAGTTGTAACTTGCAAAACAATGACTTAGTCCTACTTATGCTTAAATTTAAAAGACAAGTTTTAGTTATTCCGCTTTGACACAAGCAAAACACACATTACACATTATTTTAACCACTTGCTACAGTAGCATTTTATATGCTATCACTGCTTACACATCAACAGACACTTTAACTATCCTCAGCTCTTTAACAAAATTATCAATTTCTTTCAGTGGACATTTACACACTTTTTACTTTCCGATGTTTATGTGCAAAGTCCCTGCGCATATGCTAATAGGCATACATGATACAGTGGTTACGAAATGATCTAACTTGTAGATCACTTTCAAATATGTAGTTGAAACTGACATCTTGCAAAGAACATTTTCTACCTCCTTTTTTATACCAATTTCACTCTTTTCAGGTCAAAGTGCACAATGAAAAATATGTTTGCTTCAAACTGACATCAAACAACATTGCAAATGGAGTTTTTGTCTGAGTTTTCCTCCCTTCAACTCCCTTTATGTTCATATATGAATATCTTTACCTTTCATTCTCTCCCCCCAATCTGAATTTATGGCGATGCTGCAGAGGCTAAGGCTCTGTTATGTGTCTGCAGAGACAGCATTGTGGTGCGCACTGGATCCCTCCACCACTCTCTCGCCAGACAAGACGGATATCTTTCCTGAGGGACGCCATAAATCTGTACTTTATTTCTAGTATGGCTGTGAAAGAGCCCAGAGCAGGAGACAAGCCCTGCTAATGCTTATTTCTATCCTCCTGTCTCAATGTTCGCTGTCGTCTGAAAGATTTTCCGACCGTGAAGGTGATGTGGCCATTAAGCACTTCTCTCGTAGCAGACCTGTCGGGATGCCTCTGCGCAACGGAGGTCATTTTAAGTGCAAACATGGACTGTCTGGAAGTGTTTATCTAATAATGACCCAGTGACTGGCTGCACATGTGAGCTTGTCCAGGCTGAAATAGCATCCACTCTGAATGCGTAGCTGACTGAACATCTGGGGGGATGATTAGTGGAGAGGTGTGGCTCTGTTATTATGACATTAAACATAACCTGCCCCGCTCTTGGTGCTGTTTAATTTCAAGAACCTGAAGTGCCTTCCTCCTAGTGTTCTCCAATATATCAGCCTCATACTGACATTGTTATTGCAATTAATACATTTTATTAACAAGTTAACATTTCAACTGACATGACTGCGTACATACAAACTGACTCTTCAACTTTTAACAGTGAATGTACTCAAACTATCATTGACACTTCACTGAAATTTCAAATGCCTATATCATTTGCAGTTAACTGACCTTTCAACTGCTTTTATCTTACTCACTAAATAGCATTTAAACTGCTTGCATCTCTCACATTTCAAATGACAGTTGTTTGGCAATGACTGTTTTCAGTCTCTTGTCTACATAGATATTTTTTGACAGTGTTGTTGCTTTCATCCCTTCTTTTTAAATGTAGTTCAACTGCTTTCAGTAAATACAAACATAAGTAGATGAACTACTTTTAGTGCATATTAACTGAAAATTCAACTTTCTACGGAGCTTCAGAGTTAAAGAAAAAGCTAAAATGCCTTTCAGTGATTCCACTTCAACTGCTTTTAGTGATTTCATACAAGCTTATAAGTCCATGAGCTACTTGTAGTGCATATTAATTGAAAATTCAACTCTCTACAGGACGTGAAAGTGAAAGAAAAAGTTAAAATGCCTTTCAGCGATTCCACTTCAACTGCTTTCAGTGCTTATTCAATATTCAGTCGGTCAAGGCTTAGGCATCAGCCAACATTTTAATTGCTTGCATCTCTTAATTTCAAATTTCACATGCTTTCAGTAATTAGCCCACTGGTTTGTGCTCACTGTAACTGGTGCCAACTCCTTTTAATGCTTAAATTTCAACAGACACTTCAAGTTATCATGTGCATGCAGGTTTTTTAAACAAGGAAAACCCTACTAAAATAGACAGAATGACAGTAAAATCCAGAGTAAAAGATTAAGTCACAGTGGTTTTTGTGACATGCTACTTTCAACATATAAAAAGTCATCTGATGCTACTGTTTTTCGATGATTTCGACATGGATTTATTGTTGCGTTATTGTAAAAATGGTAGCATCATTAGTGAGTTTACTGCTTCCTCTCAATTGTTAATGCATTATGCACAGGAACATCACTGCGAGGTCTTCAACCCATTTAATAAATTCAGTTAAATCCCACATAAGAATGCATGAATTTGTTTTATTTTTCTTGGTTTCATGGTATTTCAAAGGCTGACAAAAACAAAAGCTTGGGGCTAACATGGAATGCCTGTATATTTTGGCACGAAAGTGTCACCACCACTTTGAGCATCAACACAAATTATTGTCAATTGTCAGCTTTGATCCAAAAATACTGGTACTCTAATGGTGTTCAGACCCTACATGGGTCACAGTGTAGTTTCCTGGAATGCTCTCCTTAAATGGCTTTAGGTTTCCTGGGACATATCGGTTTCACCACTTTGTCATGTTTTACAGTGTGGCAGCAAAGATGGCTTCAATTTTCAATCACATTGCCCTTTGAACCAGTTTCTGGTCTCTGTACTGTCATCTCAAACCATTTTCGACTGGTTTATAGTCTGTGTTGGCATTTACGGAAGCAAACTTCCCACAGAGTTTCCCAACAAAGTAGACGGACCACTTCTAGGAAGGTTTGCCTTCCTAGAAGTGTTTAATAAGGCTTAAGGATTATATTTTATTAAAGGATCATAAATAGTTAAAACTAGTTTGAAAACTCATCTTCACAGCCAAATAATAATCAATATCAGAGCTCACTCTTAAAGTCAACATTCAGCTGGCTTTCCTCAGTTTGTTTAAAGTGCAGCTTCCTGTTCGACTCTTTGGCTGTGATATGTAGCAAAAGTAATTCCTCTTAATGCGGCACTGCACAGGCTCAAATTCCTCATTCCTGCTGGAGCATACTGACTAATTATTACTCAACAAACAAATTACACACTATCTATTCCTGCCCATATATATATATATATATATAACTACCCCAATTTCATATACAACTCAATACAATATAAACAACTATCCCACTGTTATGTACAACCAAATATAACTATCCCAGTTTTGTATATAACCAATTACAATATAAACAGCTATCCTCTTTTTGTATGTACAACCCAATACAATATGCAATCTAAACACACACACACGCAAACGAGACCATTTAGCAATTAAAGTGACTGCTTGCATACTTCCTCTCTTGGTTCTACATTACCGTCTGAATAATCCCCCAATCCACCACAAAGATTAGAGAGCAAGAGCAGCGTTGCATCACTGCAGCGACCTGTAAGGACTTGCCTTTCCTTGGCAGTAAAGGCTCATCGTTGCTAATAACAGAGTAGGAACTGTAGGGTGGTTTTGTAGGTCTGATGTCATTCTTGTTGCAGATGACTCAAAGAAACAAACATTACATACAAGTCAGACAGATGGTAGATAGAAGTCGGTGTAGAGGTGATGATGGCAGCTTGGATAGTGAGATCTGTCTTAGTGGTTTGCATTTGATTTACATCATCGATGACTGTACATCATGACGTAAAGGTCCTTCAAAGGAGATTTTTACATGGTTACCACACTATATGTTATAGCTTGTATAGCTAGACTAGATGTCACATGTTTGACTCTGCCTTTTTTGGAAAGCATCTGCAATTGAGTTGTCAGTTTGTATGTGAGTATTGTATACACAATGCTGTGTGTCTTATATGCAATAACTAACAAAAGTTTTGCTGGGTTTAAAAACATTTGACCCATCTGAATAGATAGCAGCACCCTTCTTCCACAGATTCTTGATGAAGGACCCAAAGACATTCATGGCTGTAACCAACTAGGCATGTTGCGCTGATGGAATTTCCCCTGCGATGATATTGGGTGGCTCAATAGTGCATCATGCTGCATCACAACCATTTTTGTTGTGTTTGGCTGGAGGCATTATGTTTTCTGGGAGTCTGTCCATCCATCCATCCAATTCTTGTGAAAGCGATATCTCAAGAACACCTTGATGGAATTTCTTCAAAATTTTCTCAAACCTCTGCTTGGACTCAGTGATTAACTGATTCTATTTTGGTAGTCAAAGGTCAAGGTCATTGTGACCAGGTCTGTCCCATTATTGTGAACATAATATCTCAAGAATGCCTTGATGGAATACCTTCAAATTTGGCACAATTGTCCACTTGGACTGAACAATGAAGGGACTCAATTTTGGTGATTAAAGGTAAAGGTATTTGTGACCTCACAGCCATCATATTTTTATGAATCCAATACCTCAAGAAGGCCCAGAGAGAATTTCCTCCAATTTGGCACAAACATCTACTGTGACCTTGTGAGGCAGCCCCGATACCACCACATCAGTGGGCTGAACAGAGATGATGTGCAGATAATGGTGGCAGACTGCTAGTAAAATATAATCATGTGGCTTATAAACTGCTTTTACAGTTGTAAAAAAAAAAAAAATCAAATGAAATTATCACAAACTGGAATAGTTTGCCTCACGTTTTAGTCTCTTTAGCGCCCTCATTTTTATTTAAACTAAACTTTCAATTTGTAGTCACGACCAAGTCAAAAGTTCATCAATAGCTTTGTTAAAACATGACTTTTTGAATAATCTGCTGACAGTCTGGCAGTGAGTTTGAGTTTGATGAATCACAGTCCGTCTTCTGAGGGCTGGTGCTGAAAGTAATAGAGTTTAAGTGTTGCGTGCAGGTAGTGCTCTCCCTGTCTGCTCAGCCCCCGTGTGAAATGGCAGGTTTTTGATGTATGTGTGTATGTGCAGTTCACATGCTGAGCCAGATGAGCTCATCTCTGAGACGGATCCTAAAAATTCCACCTCTAAAGTTTACACACTCCAGTCAGTCAGTCAGTCACACCTGTGAAACCCTTGATGGTGAGGCTAGACAGATTTATAGGTTTTGACAAATCTTATGATGTGATAAGCCTGGTGTGTGGTGGTGTTTTTCAAATCATCCAACAACCTGCTTTACATTTACAAGAAGTGTAGAGGACATGCACGTGTTCTGGAAATCACAGCATGGGAATAGTATTATCAGGCTTACCCTGATTCTTGCTATTCTGCAGCCCCCAAATTGAGATGTTTGCGACCTCTTCCCTCCGCTAGATCTGCTTTGTGTTGATGCCCGTGTGTTTAGTGCTGACAGCTTCTTCTCTGCATGCTGCAGAAAGATAAGATACCGCTCACTATTTTCCTAACGGCGTCTGAAAAGCAGCGTCGGGCTCTGCGCCAGCCTCCCCACAATGCCCTCACGGTACAATGACAAGCACGTCGTTGTCATGTTGATGTATAGGTGAGGTGCGTGTGAGTGCTTTTGTGTCGTTCTTGGCATTCACTCACTGCATAATCATAATAGGAAATGGGTTCACACACGCCATGGCTCTCTGGGAATATCAGTTTATGTGTGCTTTGGGACGCACAAACACTTTTGATGAGTGCGTTAAAGGGAGAATGGTGGGGATGTCGATAAATCAGGCTATTTGTCTTCCCCATGAGCCTCTTTTCAGCTGTTGTACGAAGAACCACGGTGTTAAGCATAATGATAGTGGACATTGCAGAACTCTTTCTTTCTCTTTCTTTCTTACCATTTCCTCGTCCCTTCCGCCTCCTTTCTTTCTCTCTCTTTCCATGCTGTTCTTTTTATTTTGTCCCCGCTGAGAGATGACTGGAATTTCTCATCTGGCTGAGAGGGTCATTTTAACTTTCTCCTCTTCCCCTGCTCACTTTATTTCCACTCCCATCCACCCTGCCTGCGCTTCTTCTCCCCTCCTTCTCTGACGCTATGCACCGGTTTCATTGGCATCCCGCTCATGTGTGCGAGCCAAGGGAAGGCAGCACTCTCCTGGGATACTCCTAACTATCTCTCCCTCTCTCTCTCTCTCTCTCTCTCTCTCTTTCTCACTCTCTCTCTCAGACACACACATACACTCTTTTCCTCTTTTCTGTGCAGCTCATTCTGAAGCATGCAGGACACTTAGCTCCAATCTGTAGTACGGATGGGGCCTAATTTGCTTGCTAATGAGCTTAGCCCTCTCTGAGCAGCTTTTAGCCCTGCAGGACAGGTTGTTGTAATGGGTGCTGGTTAGCTAAAGGAACCAGAGCGGAGGATCTAACAGCCACAGCTTCACCACTCCTCCGTTCCCCTACCAGGACCTCGACTTGTACCGGCACTGCGGCTGGGACGTCTCTCTCCACTCCCTCCCTCCTCTGCCTCTCTCTAACGCTACCTGACTCCCCTCTCTCTCTCTGTCTCTTTCTCTCCATCTGTCCCAGAGCACTGACAAACTGCTTTTGTAGCTGCATCATCTCTCAGGCAGCTCCCGTCTTTTTCATCAATTTGACCCTCTCCCCCCCCGACTTTGTTGCCAAAATGTATCGGAACCCGTGGATCTCGAATTACCTGACTCATGTCAAGTTTTGCAGCCAAGGTAAGAGCAGCGACTTTTGGGGGCTCTGCAGCTGAGATTTGGAGCTCAGGCTGGGAGCTCGGGGGGACAGGTTACTCCGGTTGTGGAGCTGGGAATCTGAGCTCTTAGAAGTTGGCAGGCAACAAACTGCAGACTCCCGTCCTCTCTGCTCACTGTCCTGCTTTCCAGCCAGCTGTCCTTGCACTGCAGCTGTAGCCTCCAAGGACACTACGTAGCAGAGATAAGGGACTCTAACAGTGCAGGGGGCTGTTCTGAGGAAGAAGCTATTTCGAGGCTCTGCAGCTACTTGGACTCAGATTTAGGAAAGTGGACTTGCATATATGGATTTATTCTCTGGCTTTACCAGTGGGGCTGAATAACGAACCAAATTTACTGAATTTTCAACATTTTTACACTTTTATCGACCTAGATTTCGTCGCATCATAAAATATTCACATATAAATCCTAAAACCTTCAGTCATAGGCCAAAGACTAAAAGACTAAGTCACACCAACATTTAAAATGCCAACATTTTTCAGGAAAATCAGTTTGTTTTAATGGAATTGCTCCAGACAAATTCCATTGCAAGGGCAAAGTAAATATGTGCAATTTGTTCATGTTGTGTTTAACTCTGGTGAATGTTCACTCTCAAATTTGCACTGTTGACCAACAGCAAGCTATCATGACAGTTACATGGATGCATAAAGAGTACTGGAAACAGTGTTTGGGGCATTGCCCCATTCATTCCTGTAAAAGATGCTTAATGGTGCATTAAGCCACTAAACTTCAACTTGGTACAAAAATCCCCATATCTTCCATATCACTGGGCCTATAGAGCAAGGGCACTAGAGACTTGCGCTGCATTCATGTGATGTCGAAAAGGTCGTAGTTTCTGATTTGGACAGTCGTTCTTCCGACTTTGTTGTGTTCATGTGCTTCACGGTCGTAAACTGAGAACGACATGGACACTGGAGAGAAGATGGGTTGCATTTTAATGCTGTTAGTGTTTAGACAAAAGGTTGATAACTGTTTAAGTTTTTTGAAATGTTTTTATATATTATTTTATTTTTTATGTGGTCCACATGTTATATATTATATTTTATATTTATACTAGGTCACTCTAGATGGACAGCAGTTAAAACTAATACCATATTACACTTAACATGTTGCCCTCCATGTTTATGCATATGACGTCAAGTCAGCAATCAAAAATAACGTTATTATCAACGTTAGTATACTCGCCTAGCATGCATTATAGTTAAACATTTGTTAGGACCAAGGATGGTATTAAATAGTAATTTAATACAGTTTTTCTTCCCTAATTTTATTATAAGCCTAAGGAAAATGCTGATATTCCCAAAGGCTTCATTTTTTCCCTTTGTCATTGTGCCTTTGTATTTGCTGTAGTTGCTAAATTGTTAGCCTTAGTGGCTTTTAGACGCCAGTAGTAGCATCCGTGTTGCTGTTGCCTAGCAGCATTTTCTGACAACTTAACCACTTGAATGCCAAGCATATCTTGTACATGTATTCTCATGTAACCACAAGATCATGAGAGCCCTGAAAAGGCAGCATATGTCACCAAGCATCTCTAACCTCTTCTTTCATGACAAAATGGGGTTTGATTTCATTGTGCCACTTTCTGTGGTGACTGGACAATAACACAGAAGTTCTGTCATACTGTAATCAAACCAAGCATGAGTCAGCATGATTCAGGAAATATCGTGTATTGTAATATATATCATTGCATGTTATCGCTGCTAAGGTAAATTTAGAGATCATATCATCCCGCTATATTGTGCACAAGCCACAGGTTTATGTCTGCTGCTCAGAGTGCGTCTCATTCCCACCCTTCTCTAATATTTCCTGAGTGAGAAGTGAGTGTTGAGATCTGGCTTCTCCACGCTGAACTGTCTGGGAATCCACAACAGGTGGCCCACAGTTTCAGGCTTTTACACGAGCAGAGAGACTGGTTTTTCAGGGAAGGAGGGTGTGTGTTGAGGTTTGTTCGAGGGTTCAAATGTGTCAGTGTAGTCATCTTTTGCTCTCTGTTTCCTCCCCAGAATTAAATTAGAGCCTGAGCTAGGACTCATTGTTATTAGTGTTAAGGACATAATTGGCTTATTGTCACATCCTTTTGTCAAACCTACTGTTTGTAGACACGGCTTTACCTCATTTCTGATTCTCCATCTGTTTTTTTAATGCTTTACGTCTTAAGCTTCTCTCAGAAAAGCTTTAGTTACAATTTGAGTCTCCCAGCAGGCAGGTGGGGAGGCAGAGGAGGGGGCGACTGTCGGGGGGGACGTTACGACTTCCACATGCACGTACACACTTGTAGTGTGATGTAATGCAAACAGTTAAAGAGTGACACGTTTCCTTTTGGGCTCGCTGTAATCCCAGGAATCTGAGTTAATCCTGTATCTGGACATATGCTCGGCCCCTGATGCCTCTATAGTCACCACGCTGGGTTTTTTACAGTAAGCATTGCTGTTTGATTGACATCCACTCAAGTCTTCTTGTGAACCCCATTTATTTGTAACCAGTTCTAATTGGGAACTTTGACCTGAGATTTGGGTTAAAGTTGGATTTGTCGGGGCAGAGCATTCCCAGAGACAACTTAGCTCCTTTGTCAATAGCAGGGACACTCAACTTGTTTTGCATGGGGGCCACTTTTGCAAAATGACAGGAGGCCCGGGGCTAGTCCTATACATGTTTCTAAGATTTTTGGACATTTCGAGGATTTTGGGATGTGTCTAGGATTACAGTACATTGCTCAGATTTTAGCATGCTGCCAGTATTTTAGGACATTTCTAAGATTTTAGATTGTTTCTGGGATTGTAGGACATTTCTAGGATTTTAGCACAATCCAAGGATTTTTGGATGTTTCTAGGACTTTAGGACTTTTCTCGGATTTCAGCACATTTGTAGGATTTTAAGACATTTCAAGGATTGTACCATATTCCTATGATTTTAGGACTTTGGGATTTTGGGAGATTTGTAGGATTTTAGGACATTTGTAGGATTTTAGGACATTTGTAGGATTTTCGTGTGTTTCTAGGATTTCTGGGATTTTGGAGAGTTTCAAGGATTTTAGGACATGTCTTAGATTTTAGAACATTTCGAGGATTTTAGGACATTTCTTGGTTTTTGTGGCATTTCTAGGATTTTAGGACATTAGGGGCTTAGCTACGACCAGACTAGGGGCGTGGGGGATCCTCCACTGCCAATTTTGTTTTGATAAACAAGCTCTCTTTTGATGCTGTTTATGTACCTTTATGTAAACTATAAGTACAAAAACAATTCCCAGTGTGAATCATTTTATTTTTTTATTGTGAATTATAAAAAGACAGACTTTGTTATAGAGTCTTTCACACCTTTGATACCTGTACATAAAAGACTTTCCTCACGTCAGAGCCTGAATGACACTCCACTGAATCATGAAATCATTTTATCCTCATGTTTTATCAGTGTTGAGCTGCTTTTTACAGCCTCATCAGCGCACACAGGGCACAGTGTGGAGGAATTCCCAGCGCATTCCCTCGAGGCTATAGAAACCATAGTGTTTCTGTAGATTACAGCCAGCATCAAAGGCTCTGCCACAGCTGTGATCACTGTGGAGGTTTTTATGCCTGGGTCTGGAATGACGAATGCATCGAGGCGGCCTGGATGGCCCGCATGCCCCGACATATAGGCTGTGTGAGGTGTAAAAGGAATACAGGTCCGGGCTTTGGAGAACTCTGCCGCCCCACAGGGACAAATACTTTTGTTATTTTCACACTAGCAGCTCATTAACCTGTGCTTCAGCATCTGGTTTTGTTTCACATTCTTACTTGGAAAGAATTCTGCTGTTTGTCAAATTGAGTGTTAGTCTTAAATACTTGACCTTTATGACTATTGGTCATGATAACATTTTGCTCACCACCTGCACTGTAGAGATCCGGTAAACACACACTCTGGCAAAAACTTGTTGATTGAGGCAAAAAGTATAAGCCTGGTGCAGGTTTCTAAAAATCCTCATTTACCAGAAAATATTGCAAAGGCTTTCCTTTGAGTGAGAGAAGTAAGCAAAGAAAGTAATTCACTGGGAAGTCCAGGATCTGCAAACGGTAAAGCAGTTGTTGCACAATTGTCTACAACTGGAGTCTTCATTTGTCATATAATGGTAGTCAATGAAAACTGCACCTTGTCTACTTAATCATTTTATTCTTGCAACTTGCAGAACTATCCCATTTGCAAGTACTTCAGTAATATGCTCACATGCACATGGAACAGCAGGTAAATCAGCTGGCAAGCTGACAAGGAAGTTGCTTTACTTTGCTGCGTACTTGGCTTTTCTAGCCATGGGGACATGTGCCTGTCGGTGTTCAGTCAGATGAAAAATACAGACTCGGTGTTCGTACATTTAGTGTAGAAGTCCATACATCTGCACAGAAATAATAGAAAAAATATAGCCTTTTAACTTAAGATCATCATGTTTAAATGCTTCCTTCAGTATCACAAGCAACCCATTTGATGTTTTTCTATATGGATCTAATACAGCAGGACATTTTATGGAATTGATGACCAGAATGTAAAGAAATGCAGGCTAAAAAAATGGGGCTCAGGCCAAACCAAATTGGCCACCATCATCGTTAGATGTTTATGTTAAATTGAAATTCTTTTTTGATGTTGGGTTATCAAAATCAGTGTCAGGACATATAATGCCAATGTCAGTTTGACGCAGAATAATGAGGACAGATGAGATTGATATTTTGTTGGATTTAAGTTATGTTGTAACAAAATCTGTCTTCCAAATGTCTCATGCCAACATCATCTTTACGTAGAATTTTTAAAAAACATTTAGTTGGAAAGAATGAAGAACAAAACCCAGCATCTGCAAAACCTCACAATCTTAATGTCCATGCAATGTTAGGTTCTAACACTGTTAGACATTTAAAACATTATCAAGCCGATTTTCACTCCATCAATATGTAACATCCATCCAGCACAAGAGTCCAGTGTCTTTCTGACATCTTATTGATGTCCAGCGCTAGCTAGGAACAGCTTTTAAAGTATTTCAAATTAAAAGAACAACCTAGGACATGTATTGCACCACTTGCAAGATAAATCATGGTATTTCTATAAAGCTCAACTTACTCCTAAAATAAGGTTACATGGCAGGTCTAGCCAAGGCTTGTTTTGGGTATACTGAAAACCTAGATAGATGTGACAATGGAGCAACAATGTAAAAGGTTCAAAGGGTTTAATGTGAAATTTTATGTGTTGAGGAAGTTCTTTTAGCCCAGATTTTATTAGGCTCTCCAGATTCAGGTTTGTGGTTGCAGATTTGTTCTGATGTTCGTGGGAAAATTGGCTGCGTTCCTTCAATTCCTAGAGAGACAAGTCTTATCCAACCAGTGTTTCCTACCTTGAAATATCTACTAGAATGTTGTCAACCTAATTTTTGGATCTTTTTCAAACGACAACACAATCGGCTCAGATTACAAGGATTATCATTCAAGGCTTGTAAGGAATGAGCCGTGTTTTCACCAGCCGTATTCCACCCAGCTGAAACAATACACGACTATCCCCAAACACATCCAGACACACCGCCCTCTCAAAATAAGCCGTCTCTCTTCTCAAATGGTGTTTTGCTTAAGTAGGAGGGATTTAAAGCATCAACCCAAACATCCTTAATAAGGACTAACAGATCAGGAATGGTGGGGGGCTAAGGTTGGGCGGCCTCGGGGGAGAGTTTAGGGGTTTGGGTGGAGCAGTGGGGGAGTGGGGTTGGGGGTGTCATGTGGCCTTGAGGTGAACTCGGATGGGATGGAAGTGGGACCACATGTTTGTCCCAAAATTGCACGGCTCTCGCCACGCTGAGGTCCGAGGGCAGCCAAAACCACACTTTAGTGGTTTGGAGTGAAGTAGTCATTCCTTAAAGGGATGTTCCGCAGAACTCGCATTCCTCACAAGACTGTTTATGATGTTTAATACCCACTGATGCTCTTTTTCTCAGTAATGAGGCCATATTTCTGTGTAGGCAGGTGTTTATGTCACATTTTGCCCTTCTTTACTGACTTTGGCCGTTTTCCTAATAGATACCAGACTCTATTAGGTTTGATTGTTAACTCTTGTGTGTTAAATTGGTCACATAACTCCATAATAGTGTGTTTGGTATATTGCGGTGATACTCAACTTATGGCCCATGGGCCAAATCTGGCCCCTGGTGGGGTGCTGGTTGTTGTTTTTGTACTTAAAGTATACGCAAGGTGCCAGTTGAGGGTCCCCCGCACACCCTGACTGAGATCCTAGCTGAACCCCTAATGTGTTAAAAATCGTAGGAATGTCCTGAAATCCTAGAAATGTCCTAAAATCCTAGAAACATCATAAAATCCTACAAATGTCTCTGAAATCCGAGACATTTCCTACTACCTGAGAAATGTCCAAAAATCCTAGAACCATTGAAAAATCCTAAAAATGTCCTTAAATCCTAGAAATGTCCTAAAATTGTAGAAATGCCCTAAATCCTGGCAGAATCCTAAAATCCAAAATGTCCTAAAATCTGAGAAATGTCCTCAAATCCAAGAAATGTCCTCAAATCTGAGACATCCAAAAATCCTATAAATGTCCTTAAATCCTAGAAACATGTGGGGCTGCTGCGACTGGCCCCAGGACTCCTGTCATTTTGCACAAGTGGCCCCAAAGTAAAGCAAGTTGAGTATCCCTGGTATATTGGACACTATGGCTCCTCTGTGTCTTCATGCTGTCCCCTATCTGTATTCATAGCGGGTTTAAAGTGCTGCCCAGTGGCGCTGACGTGCTTGGCTCCTCCTGGCATCGTCCTAGCTGCACTGCAACCTTGACGTGCGATCAGACTTCACAGCGCCCGTCTCAGTGACACACACACAGTCAGTCCTCTATCAAACCCTCGAAGCTATGACCTCAGGCGCGGCACATAGACTGATACTTAAGACGGAGACAGTCACTGTCTCTGGGTGCAAGTAGAGTAATGATTTGTTGATGTTTGTGGGGGCTAGAGGGGCTGCAAGCCTTTTTAACTACACAGATCACTTGTTATTTGATGCGATTCAGTCAGGCAGGCAGATTATTGTTTTCCACATCATTTGTTTTCTCTGTGGAAGTCCACTTAATTAATGTGGTCCTTTGCCAAGGACCTGCAGACAGGCCCACTGCTTCTCCTTACAATGTGTTCATTAACCCTTCAAAACTTGAGCAAACTGTTGTTTAAAAAAAAAATGGGAAAAGGCAATGAGCAACTTGACAAGAAATTACTCAAAAATAATTTGAAATAAAAAAAAAAAGACCTGAAACTGAGCACAAAAAGATAAAAAAAAACAAGACTAAAATGAAAAGGAATTAATTGAAAAAAATGTGCTAATATACAAACACATGTACATATTTCTGTGACATGATTTAAAACATGTAAATATTATTATATTTTCTGAAAGTTTCCCCTATTTTTTAATACACCTCTAATAATTCCATTTCTCCCTTTTTTTAAAACAAACGAACAAACAACAGACCTCCGGCCATTTTCTTGTCATCTTTTCCTAATTTCTTGCAGTTTGTTGTCAAATTGCCTTTTTACCCCAAGTTTTTTTTTAAAGAAACCAATTTTTGTTTCAGTTTTTAGAGGTTATAATGCTTGTAAAAGGCATCTTAAAGCAGCACAAGAAAACTGATTGTGGTCCAGGTGTTTAGGGGTTAAAAACTTGAGTTTCTGCTGTTTAAAAGTGAAATAGGGGAATGAGCTTTGTGACATTACTAATTTTGACACTTTTTTCCTGTCCACAGGACTCGGGAGTGAGACCCCCATTAAACTAAGCAACCCCAGATTGCTACAGAAGAGAGCCTTGAGGTAAGACGTGCTAAAAAATGTAATGTCTAAACCAGTTTCATCAGGTTTTCAGCTGTTATACCCAGTGAGTAACAACTCAGGTCCGCATACAGTAAGAGATCTGACATTAGTAAATCATCATCACATTAAAGCTGCTGTGTATCTTTGATAATAGTGGTGGCAATAATAACTTTTCTTCAAACAAAAATGTATGCCGTCAGAAGGATTTTAAAGATTGTACAACCACATAATTATCCTACACATGGGAGCTGTAATTTTGAGATTTTAATGTTAAGCACCATAAACAAATGAGATCATCATCATCAACACACATTGACCTCATTCACTGCCCTCCTCTCTGCATTAAGAGTCTTGACTCATATTAGTTCCAGGCTGCTTTTTTACTCTCTGCGTTGAACATTCGTGGATAGTTGCAACCCTGTAGCGGTTTCATCCATTCAACAATGAAGGATGTGCGTCAGTTTGGCATTCTGTGCATGTGCTTTTCCTGCCGCTTGGCAGTCTTTGTGTGTCTTTCAAGATGAGTTTGTACAAACGTGGGTACGGAAGATTTTCTTGCACAACCTCTCGTCAAAGCAAGCGTCCGATTTGCCATCTTTGTCTTATTTTCCATCATCTTCTTTTTTGTCTCCTCATCCTTCTTCTTCGTTGTCTTCTTTGTTTTCTTATATTTAGTCTTCTTTTCTTCCTTCACCTGCTCTTCCTTCTCCTTTCTTCTCCTTTCTTCTTTGTCTTCTTTTTGTCTCTTCCTCCACCCTCTTCTTCTTTTTTGTCTTTTTTTCTCTCCTCTTCCTCATTTGGCTTCTTCTCATTCATCTTTGTCATCTTCTTTCCCCTCCTCTTTTTTGTCTTCTCTCTCTTCTCCAACTCCTGCTCCTCCCACTTCTTCTCCTTCTTTTTCTTTGTCTTCCTCTTCATTTTTTGTCTTCTTTCTTGTCTTCTTCTGGAACTCGAGCATGCACAGTCAGTGTCCTTGCTATACTAACAGTCTACACTGTCACAAAAAATTCACTGCACGTGGACATTCACATGGGTTCAGCTAGTGCGGACACTTGCCAACATGGTTGGATGATGATATTAATGTCATGCCTACCGTTATGGACACACATATGCAGAAAGTATGTGGTGGCCTTTAGCCATCATAAGCAACTGGTCACACCAGAGCAAGTAACATTGTAGCAGCAAAACCCCTTGCATGTACTGAACTTAGCAAGTGTGTTTTATTGCTTATGAACTGAACTTTTCATTCGTAAAGGGAGAATGTGCTATTTCCTTTCCAAAACACACATTAAGACTGATTGAGCTCCCACTAGACTGAAATGGAGATTTCCATTAAACACATCCTTAGAGTAGTACTTTGATTGTGGAACCATCCAGATAGCAGATATCAGATAAAGCTGTGGACTTTAAGACCGGGATCGTGTCCAAGCTCAGTGAGAAACTACAAGATAAGCTCATTGCTGCATGGCAGCGTAAAAGCCCCCTGCTGCAGTGTTAGAAGGATTGCTCAGCATCATGCTGTTGGCTGGGTGTCAAATACACCACCAGGTCTACACATTAGTCTCCAGTTAGAGAGATTTCTCTACAGTAGGGAGGACACTTGGTTCACAGTGCTTGACAAGTTGCTGCTAAACTGTGTGTGGATGTGGCTGTGACTTGAACACATTGTCCACATAAGAATTTGATGTTTTAGTCATGAAAGCAGATGCTGTTATGACAGAAATAATCTGCGATGTATATCAGTGTGTATACCCCTCTGTGGTCACTGGTAGGGGTTCTCGCACTCTCTCAGACAAACACTCAAAGCAGGGCTTTTGCAGAGCTCAAGCGTGTGACTATTTAGTTGCATTTTGCAACCGTGGAGCACAATTGCGATTTGCAACAGTGAATGAATCCTCATGGTTAAAGGCGCTGCAGTATCTGTTTAACTTTCTGCTAAAGCTTTATGAAGCTTCAAGTCTACAGCAAAAACATCAACACTTCCGGCCTGAGATAACCATGTCCTTCAAAATAAAAGCACCATGGGTCCCACTTTGATTATTTAAATTCTAACAATACTGATAAAATTTCATTATAAAAGTACTTTAACTTATTTATAACCATATTTTATTAAATGTTATTATAACAGTTATTACATGACAGTAGCTACTTTATTTAACTTTATTGTAACTGCAGTTCAAGTAAATTTGTATTTTAGTTGTTAACATTAGTTAAAAAATATCAAGATATATATATTGTGTATCGCGGAATAGCCTAAAAATATCGCAATATTATTTTAAAACCATAACGCCCACCCCTAGTCACTGGCATGGACAAAGCAAAGTCATGTTTTCCCAATTCGTGCCTGTTTCCTACCATCAGTAATCTGCTGCCAGTTCATTAATAGTTGTAATGAGACTTTGTGGCTTTGAATCACATCCACAAATGACTTCAGTATGTTCCAGAGAAATTTGCTGTGTATATGTGTGAGGGTGTGACGAGGGTTAAACCTTCTCCTTTCTGGATAAATATTTAGGGCAGACTTGAGGAAATTTGCAGATTTGAATCCAAATGTATTGTTGATGATTAATTCCTTGTTTTTGCGGCTTCATCCATAATCCACCGGCTGATTGACTACATTGTTGAACATCATTCAAACCGATCCTGCTTCCAACAACATTTAGCAATGATTTGGATGACTGTTGAGATCCAGATTTATTCAGTGGAGCCCCTTTCAACTGCTTACACTGTCTCTCTCTAAACAATCCCCACACTTTCCCACAGCACAGCCCCCGTTTCAATAACACTTTGTATTTTTCCTGCACCCCTCAGCTTCCAGAAAGAATTCTCCTTCGACGAAAAAGACGACCCAGCAAAAAGCACCAAGGATATAGATGTTAGTCTCTTGGCCAATCTCCCCAAAGGTGAGTAAGGTTTTTTTTCTTTATTTCTGCGTGCTTTGCAAATGGCCCTCACAATGTCAACTTTCCCAGGCTTTTTGAAAGTCACTGTTGTGCAACAGCAGCCTCTCTGCCAGGTGGATTCATGTCAAGAATTGTCTAAAAACCAGTTTTCTACACAGAGTGCTCACACATATTGTACAAAATGAAACATTGCTCTCAGCTCCATTTACTCCAATAAAGAGAAATGGTCCTGCAGAGGTTTGTGGCCCACTGGATGCTGAATATAATAGTTTGACAAGCTGTTAAGGCCACTTTTTATTTACTTTTTACAAGTTGTGAATAAGGGAATAAGAAAGACTCTGTGGATGTGAAATTGTAAAGTGGACCAGTTGATATGGATCAGATGGAAAGGCAAAACTGGTCACTGAAAAGCATGATGTTCTGGGCAATAAGCCCATATGAACAAATATCCCTTAGGCCCAGCAATCAGTAGTGAAACTTATTGTGTAATAATACCTGGATTCACTGAGCAAATATCTTATTAAACCATTAATCTCACCTCGTGTTTACCAGCACAGACACATGTACGAAACATTCTGATAACATCAGCAGGCTCCTCATTTTTAGCTAGTGCTGTCTCATGTTTGCACTGGTTGAAATTACTTATGTTACTGTAACAATAATGTTAATTCCATACATTTTTTGATCAGAGGCCACAATTAAACTTTTTCTCTGTTGTCTAGTTAAAGATATACAATATACAATGCAGGAATGTTTTTTAATGTTTGTAAATACATTTTTGCCAACAAAACTGAAAGTGAAAGCCAACCCAAGCTTTGTTGACTTAGCGTTTTGCCTTTCTATATTTCTGTGTGTGTGGCGTAATGCAAGTTTGATTTATCCAGTGGTAAATGTGGTTCCTGTTTCATCAATTTATGAAGAATGTTCACCTTTTTTGGATTCTCCGTTTTTGTGGTTGAAATATTCTTCGAAGGAATGCTTTGGTTTGATTAAGACGACACGACTAAGACAGATGTTTTCCTTTTATTGATCCATAACAATATTGTGTTTCTTATTTTCTCTCTTTAGTCTCTGAACTGAGGAAACGATTTGAAGGCATAACAACAAGCTCAAGTGACTGGGAAATGAACAGGTGAGAGGGGGGTAGTAAGTGTATGAAAAAGTCTGTTTTTTATAATGATAATGTTGTGTAGGATAATAACATGCCTAATGTACTTCTTCCTTCCTGTCCGTGTGTAGAAAGGAGCGTATCGCTCGGCGGCTGGAAGGCATAGAGGGTGAGGTGCATCCGTCTCTGCTGCCCAGCTTGGTGGCCAACAGGCTTCTGGAGGAGGACACACCAAGATACACCAGGGCCTCCGACCCCTTTGAGCCCTGTGGTGGTGAGAAAAGTGCAGCACCTCCAAAATTTTGACTCCTTTTTGTGTCTCTATGGCGATAACTGACTTGAGTTCTCTTTGTTTTCTAGTTACAGTCCAGCGCTATGGCATGGAGGGCTTCGAAAGCCCAGAAATGCAGGTGAAGGCTCCAGAGCGACAGTCCAGAGCTCGATGCAGACCTGACCCTCAGTCCTCTGTCCACACTGAGCCTGTCTACACTTCAGGCTCCACCCCCAGCGCCCCAGAGCTGGAGTCCAAGGCCGAACGCATTGCTCGCTACAAGGCAGAGCGACGCCGGCAACTGGCAGAACGCTACGGCATCTCTTTAGATCAGGAGCCAGAGCCGGAGCAACCTCCCCGCTACACTCGGACCCGTAAGGAGTCAGAAGGTTCAGAGAGACGAAACAGAGGGGACTCAGTGGGGGAGGACAGTCGGGACATCACCCTGAGTTCTCACACCAGCACCTCTGCCACTAGTCCACGGGCAGCACGCTCGGCCTCACAGCACCCCGACCCGGGTTATGAGACGGGTAGAACCAGGGTGGACTCGTTCTCGGAGAGGGAGAGGCTGATGAACCTGGAGAATCAACGCAGAGCTGCTCCTCCCGAGCCTCCGTCCTCGTACATGGATGTGACATCATTGTCCTCAGCTGCCAGGGCGCCCAACAAGGACTACTCTGTGACAGGGGTTCCACCCAGCTCACCCAAGCTGAGCAGACACACCTCCCTCTCTTCACCGAAACACGGGGCTTCTCCTGGGGACATATTCATCGAGCAGCAGGCCCACAACATCCTCAGCAGACAGGGGTGAGTGGACTCGTCACTTTTTCATCCATTTTTATCCCACATGTTTCTTTCCCTTCCTTCACAAACTCAGTCAGCAGAGTAGATATTAAGTCTTTCTGTGAAATGGCCCATCTCCTGTGCTCTGTCTTTAATATCTCATTAGCAGACCGTTCCCCCTGTAGGGTCCAGACCACAGCTTCCCCTCAAACCCACAGAGGTCAAGCCTGGTCCCCATGTAGACCAGAATACTGCTGTATCATTCTCTTTAATGGATGGACTTGCTGTAACAGGGATATCCATCAAACCAACTCCCCCTCCGTCCATCTCTGTCTCTGTCCCTCCTGTCAAAACGTGTCCAAGGTTGTCCTGTTGGCAGGACTGTTGTTTCATACCAGCTCAGGCAACTTGAGCTCGTTCTGGAACAATCATTGAGCGGAGATCACTGAGACCCACAGCTGGGCTTGTAAATCACAGCGCAGATTGATATAAAATGCTGTGCTTGTGTTCCAGAGGTTTCAGGTGGATCTGTTTGGGAAAAGCAAAGTGTTGTACTTTTTAAACTCCCAGAGGTACTCTGACAGGCCAAGCTGTTGCTATTTTGTTAGGAAGAGCTGTTTCCGAGGATGTTTGGATGGCGCGCTGGCTCTGTAGCTGATCCCACATTCTCAAAGAAGTATTTCTAAGATATAAAAAGAGTCCTCACATATAACTTGGCCTTCTCTACAGTAGAAAGATGCAAATATTTTTGAAATTGGTGCAACATGACCAGACAGAACAGAGAGAAAGGACTGTGATATTCACTTTTGCTCAGAAGGTAGAAAACCTACAACTACCAGAATGCATAAGATTGATCAACACTAATTGTTACATTACTAATAATTGCATTAATTAAAATACATTACTGTGAACATAAGGTATGTTTATTCCTATAGTGAGCTTTTCCCAACACTGTACTGTAAAATAAGGCACTCAAAGCACAACATGACAAAAAGGCTTAGCCTCAAAAAGTAACATTAAGCACTTTTATCATCTGATTTTAAATACCTCAAGGGGCAGCAAATGTTTATCTTTTAAAAGGATATCCTTAAAAGTTTAATGGTTTCATCTAAAGCTGATAGATTTGTTGCGGATGCAGACAAACAGTGCTAAGGAGTGTTCTGGCTCCGAAACAGATAGCACAGATAGCATCAGCATGCTCTTCTTCCTAATTTGTGACGCAACAATCAGCTGGCCCGGCCCAGGTTTTGACCAGATTTGACCCTGCAGTCCGTGTTGCTAACGAACAGATGAAGATGATTCAACCCACGACTACGCTGTCATTCTGTATCCCATGTTCCCGTCTGCATCTCCCCCTCTCACTGCTCCTAAATCCATCTCTCAGGTTTCAAAACTTGGCCAGCGTGTGTGTGTTTGCGGTGCAGGGAGGGTGTTGTGTTACCGGGCGGTTCAGTGTGACTCCACGGTCAGAACAGTGACCCACAGCTGGGCTTGATCAAGACCAGGGAGGCCTGATGGGAAAGGAGAGCATCCCCGTTCCCTTTTCTCTGAGAATCGCAAATGAGCGTCAAAATCCTATCTGACGTGAATGGCTAACTTTTGGCACGTAGAAGTAAAATGTTATGAACAAAACTCATCCTTTTTTATTACCCACGTAATGACCTGGAGTTTAAATGTTTTTTCTTGACCTTGGAAACTATTTCTTTTACTAGACACTGTTGAACACAATGGGTCTCATTCATGAAATTTTGGTAAATCTGTGTAGATTTGCACATAAAACACCTTGGTGCTAAAAACCTATACCTGATTCAAGAGCACCATGGGAAACTCAGATTTGATCATAGGCACGTGTGTGTCTTCATGAATGCCAATCAATCATAAACTGAGTGTGTGCCCCTGCTTGTCAGCAATTAGCATACATCTCCACCCATGAATAGCCAGTGACTAGCTTGTAAGGAGGTAAAAATGACTGTGTGTAGGTAGGTGCATCCTGTCGACCTGTCGGCTTGGGTCCTAGGTCAGTTCTCGTTTCCTCAGAACTGAGTGGACCCTCAAAGACCTCTGCAGTTTAGTTACGTCCCTGTCTGGTACAGCTTTTGGTCTATGGCAGGGATACTCAACCTGTTTTGTTTGGGGCCACTTTTGCATAATGACATTAGCCCAGAGGGCAGTCGCAGCAGCCCCATACATGTTTCTAGGATTTTAGGACATTTGCCAGTTTTTTTTAGGACATTTCTAGGATTTAAGGACATTTCTCTGATTTTAGGACATTTCTAGGATGTAGCATGTTTCTCAGATTTTAGGACATTTATCTAATTTTAAGACATTTTGATGATTTTATTACGTTTCTAGTATTTTAGAGGATTTCTTGGATTGTATGACATTTCTAAGATTTTAGGACAATTCTCAGATGTTTGGACGTTTCTAGAATTTTAGAACATTTCTAGGATTTCAGGATGTTTCTAAGATTTTTGGACATTTCTTAGATTTTAGGATATTTTTAGATATTAGGACATTTCTGTGATTTTAGGACATTTACAGGATTTCAGGATGTTTCTCAGCTTTAAGGACATTTCTGAGATTTTAGAACATTTCTAAAATGTTTGGACATCTCTGGGATTTTAGGACATTGGGGGTTTAGCTAGGACTTCTGTCGGGGGGTGCAGGGGATCCTCCACTGGCATTTTTTGGATCAACAAGCTCTATTTTGATGCTGTTTTATGCACTCTGGCACCTTGTGTATACTAAAATCACAAAAACAATTTTCAGTGTGAATGACTTCATTTTTTTAGCAAATTCAAAAATGTTTGGGGGGCCATCTGATACCCTATCAGGGGCCAGATTTTTCCCACAGGCCATAACTTGAGTATCAATGGTCTAAGGCAATATTTAGTTTCTGAAAGGTTCTCTCCCTCCTGTATTTTCCTCTTCCCTTCTCTCTGTCTGTACTCTGACTTTCGGACACTCCTTGATTGTGTCGAGCTCAGCCCTGGGCTTAATGGAACTGATTAGACTGTTTGTCTTTATGCTGCATCAGTGTGACTCATCTGTATTTTGGCTGTGGTGGAGTGAGATGGCAGCTGCATATTCGCTGCGGTTTTCAAGACCTCAGTTAGACAGGTCCTCTCTCCTGATACAGTGATGCATTGATAACATAGATGCAGCCTGTGGCCAAATCTGATCTAATGTAAGTTAAGTGTGGTTTTGTGGTTGTTGCGCTTCATTAAACAAACATTAAATAAGAGATTTATTGTTCATATTTTACTGCGTGTGATCGCTCCCTCAAAACCACAATAACAATGAGATGTCTCAGTGGGGAGTTTGGACTTGTATTCTTAGTAAGATCCTGCTGATGTCCAAGGCCATTCTCACTCTGGTCAAGCTCAATGTGAAGTCAATGGTGTGTGAAATGTAGTGCTGTTTGTGTATGTGCGCCAAGAAAAAGGCTGAATACTCTCTCCAGACTGAAACCCACCCACTCACTTACTTGTCTCCCACTGGGTTTTCATTGGCACAGTGCGAGGGCGAAACTGAGCACTGATTGGTTCCTCCAGACTGATGCTGAGGGCGATACCCAATCCCTCATCAACTGGCCCTCGAGGTACACCCAGGCTGGTTGTGTGTTACCCCAGTTTTACCCGCCATGTTGCCATGCTCACATTCAGCTGGACTTACCAAAACCCATCAACCCTACAGAGCAGTGCTTCTTAAACTGTCGGTCAGGACGGAGCCTGATATCCTTTCCCATAAGATAAAACCTCATTATCTCAGTGTGGGTCCTAGATTGATTAGAAGACAAAAATGTTTAAGAAGCTCTGCTTGAAGCTCTGAGAGTCAGCTGACACCACATCATGATCATCCTCATCACCCCAAGCTGCTGTTCCCTCTGCTTCAGACCATAACTTCATCTCACATGTTGCTGTGTTCATTTAATCCCCATGTTAAAACAAACGTTTGCAGGAACGTGTTGAGCAGTGATGAAGGCTAAAACATGAGGTCGTGATGTTGCAGTGTTGCTTCTTCTCCTGGGCTTGTACTGACCTTCTGTCCTTCCAACAGTGACTACAGGTTTCTGGGCTGTTTCCAGTAGGCCTACCATGATAGTTTCTGTTGTGTTTGTGTTACACACACATTGGACATACACTGATTACATCACTTGCCCACCGCCCACGTTGTCATTTTGCCTTTTTTTTTAAAAAGAAATAAAATCCATTTAGTTCATTTTCCTGTATCAGCGCCCATGTTTATCAAATGAATGAACTAAAATTTGTGAAATACTTATGCATTGTCTATAGGGTCGACCAAGACTGGTTTTGGCCGATACCAATAAAGAATATTAGTACTTAATGAGACAGATAACTGATATTTGGAATATATATGCATTTACAATAAGAATGAAAATATTTCTGTCGTAATATAGAATATAACAAACTCCAACACAAAACTTTGTTTAAATGCTTTTAGCAAATGTTAATCAGAACTGAAACTTGCAACATCATATACAGCAAGTTCCCAGCTACATTTTTTATAAAGTAAAGTGAAAATTGTAATTAAAAATGGATAAATAAAAATAGCTCCCTGAGGTTTTACAAAGTAAACGTTCTTCTAATGCTGACACTTTCTTTGAATGTTTTGCAAACATCCTTCTCTGGTGTTAGTTGAGTGTAATATGCACACTTTTTCATGACTTAATTGTATCGCTGATCATTAGAATAAAATGCCAATACAGATAATCAGCAAAATGCCCAATACCACCCCCGATAATTGGCCATGCTGATAATCTGTCGACCCCTGGTTATCAATACTTAGTCAGATGACACAAGCAACAATTGCAAACTGAAATGGGCTTTTTCCATGACCACTTTTGGCTGTGCTGAGTCAGATCATGCCACACAGATTTCTTTTGTCAATTTGAACATGCTGATCCGCACGAGAGATGGTCCTTCTATGGAGTAGGTCCAAAAGCGCACCTGATCACCTTCAAGCTGGTGGCGGTGATATCTTGCTGACTGCAGACAACACCGCAAAACCCCTCCTCTCCCCCTGAAACAACTCTGTACTTTTGTAGCTTCTAATTGAATCTCTGTGGCTTGGAGTTCAGTTTCTCTCCCACCTCCATGTACTGTATGTTACATATCTGCTTTATTTTACTGTTTCATGTTTGCTTTTAGCCGTATGCAGGAGTCTGTTAAGTCCCTGCTGCTGAAAACACAACATTTCCTTATTTTGCTGCTTCAAAATAAAAGCTCCCCCATTATTTTTACACAAAAGAATTTTGAGGGGGGTGATACAGGAGCAATCCTCATGAGAGAAGAGGGAGATAAATGAGAGGAGGGAGCCACTGTCAAGCCTGCGCCGTAGCCCAAAATGAAAAGAAAAAAAGAATGAAGCAAATTTAGAGAAAAGCACGCACTGCCACGACAACTGTTACTGTCCCATTTTGTTCAAAGTAAGAAGAGGATCTTAAGATCTGATGTTACAGATCAAACTAAGTGCTCCGTGCTCTATACGTATTGAGCATCACTGACAAATGTCTTTCTTGTAAATTGTCCGGTGTAATCTGTAACATTAGTGTTGTAATTTGATTAACCAGTGAGAAAATATCCTCACTGCAGCATCCTTAATTCTTGCCTGCTTCTGGCAAAGCTCTGTGCTGCAGTTCTCCTTTCAGTTATTAATTGTAGCATCTGCCATCCAATTAAGTATTAAAAACAAGCATAGCATTAAAGAAGTAGATTTTTTAATATCATGATTGTGGATGCTGATATGCAAAAATGAAGTAAATAGGTTTTTATTTCTATTTTTTAAAAAAAGCAAAACTACAGTGAGAGCAGTGGCCAAGTAATGTAACCAGTGTTTAATCTGACCTTTGTGTAACACCACTAATGGCAAGCTGTGTTTCAATTTAGAAAAGATTTAGAAAATATTTGATCAAACAAAGCAAAATCTGATCAGGATTCAATGATAACTGTAAATATTATTTTTTGGTACTGGATTCTAAGGACACTTTGTGGTTTGGTACCCAGCCCTGAACTCAAACAAGAGAAAGAGTCAGCTCCTCCTTTCATGCTGTCAAGCAAACACACACACACACACACACACACACACACACACACACACACACACACACACACACACACACACACACACAGAATCACCTAGATTAGAGCAGGAGTTCCGAGCTGTGTTTGCTCCCTTTATCAGAGCAAGTACAGGAGTCAACTTTATGGGTTTAAGAGACATGCTGTGTTCATGTGGTACAAATTTTAACCCGCACTTTGTCTCCCTGAAGAATCAGAGTTAGGGAGAGGCTGGCCAGAGAGGAGGGCCGCCAGAGGAGCCCAGAGCTGGGGAATGAAGCCTCAGTATACCGCAGACAGTTTCAACACCAGGCCCAAGCCTCCACACGCCACCACACAGACCCACCAGCCACCCAGCTGGTTTACTCCCATCACCCTCAGGCTCAGCTCAGCCGACCTGGGCCGCAGGGAGGACAAGAAGTTGGCGGTTACCCTAGTTATCTGTCCATGGCTTCTGGTCCCACGTCTAGAGGCGGACAGCAGCCAGAGGAGGAGACTGATGAGACAGAGGATGTGAAAACAGAGGGTCTTCTGAGGAGCAGGAAGGCGGTGCTGCCTTCTGAGATCCGCCGCAGGGAGAGGAGCACCGAGGACCCACGGAGAGGAAGAGGAGAAGAGGAACTAGGGATGTCCAGGGTGCTGAGTGTCAGCCACGCTGAGGCAGAGGATCCTGCAAGAGGAGGACACAGAAGCAGAGCCAGGTGGGACGACACAGATCACACATCCCGTCTGCAAGCATCAGAAAGCAGGCCCAGAGAGCGGGACAATGCCATTTATATCCAAAAAGGGATGGCCGCCACACACATCCAGCCAAGAGCAGCACATGCAGGTCCAGGAAGCTCCAGCACAGCCCTGAACCGCTCGGTGTCAGACGCCGGCGATCCAAGAGGGCCCGGTCACAGAAACCATGATCCCCGAGAGGTCAGGGAGGGGGACCAGGACAGCCGGGTGTCTGTGGCCCAGCTCAGACATTCCTACATGGAGAGCACTACCACCCCTCCGACTAGCCGCAGGAATGAGCTGTAGGTGGCAAAATCCAACTGCTGCTACTCACTGGCTGGCTTCTCTAGAGCTCACACTGGTGCTTGTTACTTGACATCAGCTGGCTACTAACAAGCAACTGCAGCTGGAGTGATGTCAACAACAAAGCCTAGTTTCTAATCTGTAGAAATGGCTTTCATGCATTAATCGCCTAACACTAAGCTTCCTATGATGTATGGTTTTTGTTCTTAATAACTCAGCTGGTTACTACGTGGTCCCGATGAACATGTGCATGCTTAAGCCATTAATAAATCTGCATGGTCAAGCTCACATTTAAAGGGATAGTTCAGGTTTTTTGAAGTGGGGTTGTAGGGGGTACTTATTCGAAGTCAGTATATTACTTACAGTAAAGGTCAGTCGGCACAATCCCAGTTTGGAGAAGCAGGCAGGAGTCTGACACCGAAGCAAAGCTAAGCACTAATGTGGTTGGGAGGCTAACAAAACAAATTATTTTAGTCACTTTAAACAAATTCAACCTAAAAAACATCAATATCAGTGTGTACGCAATATTAAGAGTATTTTTCCGTCAGACAGCCTGTTTTGACGAGGAAGACGGTAACAGCTTCCCATTTTTGCTCTATCAAAGACATATCTATCGAAGATTTGTAATTTGGCTCACTGAACATGTGAGCTGCTGGTCTGATGCTGCTTCAATAAGTTAGTAAGTTTGTGTTACTGTGTGCCAGTGAATCCAAACTAACTCTTTTACAGGCTTCCCACGATCATGGAAAAAACTGGAAAAGTCATGGAGTATCTTGTCATGTTTCCCAGGCTTTGAAAAGTCATACATGTTTTGGAAAAGTCATGAAATTTTGTTTTGTAATAAAATTTTTCCAGTAATCTTCTGTGGATAATGTTCCATGTAATGTAACATAATGGCAAATTTATTTTCTGTAGCTGTCAATGTAACATAATATGCTTTGATATGATGATCATGTCAGACTGCAGCCTGGTTCTCCAAACTGGGGGCGTGCCGAGTGAAATCTACAGTTTGTAATATACTGTCTGTAGATAAGTACCCCATAGAACCACACTTAAAAAAATCTGGACTCTCTCTTTAAAAACCAATGATGTGAGTAATTACACAAACCTATGCCTCTGCTTAAATTATTTTTCTTTTGCTACCAGTCCCTCTCTATCTCTCCCTCATGTTGCTGTATTGTCTCTTTCCTTTTGGTACTCTGTTGGTCCCTCTCCTCCGGCGACCCCTCCAGTGAGGTTGAAGGGGACTGGGCGCTCGCAGGCTACGAGGCCCTATGGAGAGGGGAGAGGGACAGGGGGCGCAGGCCCCGGCAATATATCTGTCCCGGGGAGAGTAGAAAGACCTCAGAGAGGTTTAGGACGCAGCCCATCACTTCTGCTGAGCGCCAGGAGACTAATAGGTACTGCTCTGGACGCTGGAATGCATGGCTGAGACTGAGGAATGCTGGGAAATATCCACATGATCATGCATGTCAAAGAAATCATTGATTTTATGATCTTTGATGCACATAAATTATGATTCCAATCAGGTTTTGGGGCACTATGGACTAATGATCACGCGATAGATGATTCTATTAGTATGTAGGAAGTCAATAATCAGATTAATACCACGAGCTGGTTCCCAGTGTACCACAGGCCAGTGGGCGTGACACACACTCAGACATGAACACATTCATTTTCTCCTTGATTCTCACTCTAACAATATTAGCTAACAGGGAAGCTTAAAGGCCAAAGGTCCGTCTGATTGGTCCTTGGCAGTGGTCATCACATGTGACCATACCAAGGAGGCATGAATTGGCCTTTGTTGGTAATCGCTCACTCAGACCATGGAACTGAGCAGACTTCTGTAATGCCTTCTAATTCTCCAGCTTAGTCTGCTCCACTAGACTGTGTTTCCCTTTTTCATTTCTTCTTCTAACACTCGCTGTCACATTTCCAGTACAACTGAAACGACTGCTTTCCACTGCATCTCCTCACCTCCTTAATGACTCTCCTTCCTGTCTCTAACAACTGGCCACCTGTCTATATGACTGAGATATGCCTTGTTGCATGAATACCACCAGCTTTTGCTGATTGTGCTTTTCTTTTTGCACTTTTGAAGGTCCTGTGTGAGCTCAGATCTTGCCTCCACTGAAGGTAAGTCATTATTTTTTGTCAATTTTTCCCCATTTGAGGTTGTAGTTTGATATCCAGAGACTATCTGTAACAGGAAGTGGACATATTATGTGCACATTTTGTCATAAATGGTTAAAATGCATGTCTATTTGTTTGTTGAACGTACATGTAGGATTTATTATGCTCAACATGCCTCCAAACATAAGCACTGTATATACACTTAAAGCTCATGAACTCCTGCAGCCACTTTACACAAGTGTTACTGAAGTAATTGAATAAGCATGGCTAGCTTTAGTGGAATTATCAGCATGAGTGTAGTATGTCTTTGACCAATGAGATTAAGTGGCTGGGAGTTCCAGTTGCATAAGTCTGATGTAGGGATATGACAATTTATGATGACACTCAAAATAAGTTGAGGGTGGTGAATTTCTGTTGGGATTGGGATAATATTAATAACTGTTTCCAGCAGACACCCAACAAGAAAACTAACAAAACAGAGACTCTGCAAAAGATCTTATTATGCATTGGCATATTTAATATCCAAAGATGTAATGCCATTTCAAGTAGTTGAAAGCCTGATTTTTCAAGATGTTTTTTTTTTTTCTTTAAAGGATGTTTGCAAAAAAATATAATCTGTTATGCAATAACAATATTTAACAAAATGTAAGGTAAAGTGATTCCAGTGTGTTTTAGTGCCATTTCAAGAGTTTTAAGAAAATTCTAATCATAATTGGAAAAATATTATTATTGCATTGATTCTAGCCTGGATAATCATGGCGTGACATTTCATGAAATTATCGTCATGTGCACGTTTACAGCATTCAAAGTAGTGTTTTAGTACTCAAAATTGGTCTTTGTCCTTCAAGACGGGTCACAAGACCACTTTTTGAAGGTCTTCGTCTCATCTCAAACTCGACTACATTTTATACTAAATCTTGTCTTGGTTTCAGACAAAGAGGACATTGGGTTTTTATTTTAAATGCAGTTAAATGCTAAACTGTGCAGATGGTTAAATAGATTTCAGCTCCTAAGTGTTTGTATTTGTTTGCTTATAGAAAACAAAAGAAAGATCCTACACATAAAATTCACCTTTGCAATGTCTTTTTCATCATTTTATGAAGACATTTATACATACACTCATATATACTGCATGACAGTAAAAGAGATGGATGAAGGGGAATCTTCATTTGTTTTCTGTGGGTGATTTACGGAAATGAAGATCTTTTTGATCAGTTTGAGAAGTGGTTTCTGTGGTTTGCATGCTCCACATTTTACCGTAAATGTGTCATGCAGTGTAGGACTTACACTAGTCTGGTCTTGGTCCTGACTCAATATCGCCCTGTCATGGTCTTGACCTTGTCTCAACCCCTCAAAATCTTGGTCTTATCTCAGTCTCAATACACTTGAGTCTTGGTCTTGACTTTGTCTTGAAACATTCACACTATATTTAGGCTCTTTAAAAGGTTAGAATGTCCCCAAAAACTAACTGGAGGGTAAGATACCACCACAGCTCTCTGAGTAAATTGAATTCCAACAGTCTTTTGTTTTTGGATGGGCTGACTTAATGAGATCATCATGATGTGAAGTATCTAATTAAGTTTCAGCTGAGTTGCTTTCCATTTCAGTTAAATGGGCTCTGAATTATACTTGCAGGGGAGTCAGTGTGGGACAGGTACTGTTATCTGTCATTCAGTGGTCAATAAATAAACAAGATGTCGTCTGTGTGTACAGTTGCCAATGAAAACAACATTATTATCTAGAGCTTCACTGTTGCCGCCGGCCACAAATGAGTAAAAATGTGACTTTCCAGTGGCTTTATGTCAAAGCTTTAAGAATAGACGGGGTGGAGGCCAAATGACTCAAATCTCCTCTTTTAACAGGAGAGCAAAGCATGTTGAAGTGGAGTTTATAGAGTCGTTATGGTGCTCACAGTAGCACAACAGCAGCTCCACTAAGAGCAGAACCAGCTCATCTGCTTCTTATAAGCACACACTCAGCTGAGACGCTTTTTGGACTGAGGAGAATTGAAGGGAGCAGAGCTCAGCACAGCGGAGTCAGTCAAAGGGAATAGTTATTTGGTGATGTCATGTCATATGTATTGCAGAGAGAGTTTGTGTGTGTGTGCAGCCATGCCTCTCGCACCTGTGTAGCTCTACAGTGACGCCAGTCACAGGTTTTGTGGTTTGTTTTGGCTCTAATAGTCTGTAGTGCCCCGAAGCCAGATGGTGCTGTTGCTGTAAAGTGATGAAGGTAAATGTAATGAAGATTATTGATGGATTTAAAGTACTTTACACTTAAAGATGTGTTGCTCAGAAAAGAGGAACTCTTCTTTTCTCACAAGAGATGGAATATTTCTGAGACACATAACAGTGAATTTGCTATCAATTTTTAGTAAAAAGTTTCCCCAGCAGAAGATGCCACAGTTAAAACTCAAATATAGGTGTTAAATGGTCATATCTTCTACACTGTAAATGTGATGTCATTGATATTCAATGATTTTCTTGAAAATATCATTTTATTATAAAACCAAACCCATAGGAACAGTGCCGGACTTTGAAGCCAATTTGAGTTGTGAAATGATTCGTTTAACTATCGGGATTTTATCTATTCAGTCCAGTAACATCGTGAAAGTTAAATCCTTTCATTCAAGTTAGAGGCGGACTGAATCAGTAATAGCCAGCTCAGCCAGCAAAGTCTCTGGTGTGCTTACTCTATGGAAGGCTTAGTTTTGATTCACCAGAGCCTAATTTTATACCTAAAAAGTCAAAACTGTTTTGGCTTTATACACAAAGATGTCTGATAACACCTGAACACCAGACCCCAAGATGACACCTATTCATTCCAATGGAATGGCTTAAAAAAGTTTGTATCTTCTGGGTTTAATTCTGCAATATGCAGCCGAATGAATATGACCAGCAGTGTTTCTTTTCCAAAAAGTTCCTGCTCCGCCCATAGACTTTACATTGTGATTACATCACTGATTTTTTAAATCACTTCTCTCAGCTGTTGGAAAGTTTTACAAATATAAAACCTCCGATTGAAAGAGTCATGATTGATCTTATTTGCAGTTTGAACTGTCTTGTGAACAGTTTTACACACTTCTCTTTAACAGTGATGGTCTAAATTATTTTTTTTGTTGTTCATTTATTTATTTTTTTTTTTACATTTTTTGTCTTTTTGCTGCAATTCTGTGAATGACCACAAATTGGAGGCAAGGATGAGCTGCATTCTTGAGCATCTATTCATGCACCACTTAGCAACTTTCATAAGAATGAACAGGGCCTTCAACTCAATATCTTGTTTGTGAAGCCCTAGTGCTAAACTACTGTTGCTATGCCTGTCAGGCTTTCCATTCAGGTACAGCACGAAAAAATTTTGAAATTTTTAGTCATTTTTTCATACAAAGGGTACTTGTTTTCGAACAGGCATAAACTAAAACAGGCTTTTAATTTCTAGCTGATGACTGTTGGCAACTGGCGCTAGTTAGCAGATTTTATCAGCGGTTGCTAGCTACCTTATTAAGTATACATTAGCTTCACAAATTGTTGAAACTTTGTAATGTTTTCAACTTCAGTTTCAGTTGTTTATTCATGGAGTTGATAAAAATATAGATACAAACATGATTTCAAGTAAAATTAGACATTTGTGAAATGAAACGACTACCCTGGAAAAGGTTCTTCAGTATGCTCTTGATGGCTACAACCTTCATTCTGTATATGCAAAGTGTCTATTGTCATTATCGTCTTTCCTCTCTGCCTCTCTCTCTGTAGCCGATGAAGAAAAGCTTGATGAACGGGCCAAGCTAAGCGTAGCAGCCAAGCGCTCTCTCTTCAGGGTGAGCTTTAACTATTGGCTGTTTGTCCTCTTATTTCTACAGATTGTTTTCCTGGTTCCAGACACCAAGCACGGAGCAATGTGCTTTCAATCATGGACACAAACACATACACATTTAATTTTCTATCCTCTTATTTCTGTGAGGATTTAGAGATGAAAACTTGGAAATACTGATTTGATTTCAGCAAAGGCATTCACTGGAACAAGCATTTTTATTGGAGCGCATTCACTCCACATCTGTGAAACTGACCTCAGACCTGCCCCGTAGTCTCAGGAGATACTTACTTTTTCCAACTAGCTTTGATAATAGATACGATATTAATATACTCAATCTGTCTCTAATTACTGTTATGCTAATTCGGTCTATTTCAGTGGTCAATTCAGTCATCAAAAACACTTCCATTACAGTTATTCCCTTGTCAGTGTGTGAAGCCAACGTTTCAACAGTGTTTCACTTAAAAAACAAAACAACTTCTGAACTCTGCTCTTAGATTATCCCACTAGAGTAAAAGAGAAGTAAAATACTCCATTGATTTAAAATGATTTTTCCATATTTACTCCATTTCCATTCAGGAATTGGAGAAGAGTATTGATGGCGGAGCTCCAAAACAACGCTCCAGGAATGCAGCGGTTGACAGGAGACTGAGACGGACACAAGACCGATCCAGAACTCAGCCCGTCACCACTGAGGAAGTAGTCATCGCTGCCACGTAAGTCTCAAGTTACTTTTTTTAAATGCTGAATTAAAGGAATAGTTTGACATATTTGGAAATGCTCTTCTTGGAGTTAGGTGAGATTGATTCCACTTTAAGGTGTGTGTGCAAGCATATAGATAGAGGGGGGGGATTAGCTTAGCTTAGCATAAAAACTGGAATACTGGGGATCACTGTCTTCGGCTGCTGGTCACCAAAATATAGTTACAGCTCATGAACCCTTGTTAACCCTTGCCACACCGTGAGATTTTTACTTTTCGTTTATGATTACAAATGAGATACAGTGTGAAAAATAGTGAGTTTTAAAGGCACATGTAGATGTGCAGAGAGCCATGCTAGCTTCTTCCACTTGCTTTCAGTCCTTCTGCTAAGCTAAGCTAACTTCTAAGATAGCTATCTTTATACTTAGCTCTTCAGACATGAGAGTCTTCTCATCTCATATGTCAGGAGGAAAGCAAATGAAGGTCTGGCAAACTATTTCGTTAAATCAAGCACAATCAGAGTACTTTAAAGGGTCAGTTCAGCTAAATTACACAAGTGTTCACCTCTCATGGTATCTACGGTACGATAATGTATCGTATCATATCATAATGTATCGTATTGTATTGTATCATATCGTGTCATATCCTGTCATATCGTATCGTTATACAGAGTGATCGGGAACACTTAGTCTGGAAAGATGAGTTGGTTTTAAATTTTGTAATGTATAAAATGTCATTCTTAAGTGCAGTCAGCAAATTTCCGTCTCCCTCAGACAATGTTTCTAGCATATTAGGTGTTTGAAAGTTCCACATGCTTCATGATGTAGCAACATTTCCTTATTTTGTTACCCTGATGTCTAATCCTTCACATCTTCTGCAGTTCAAAATTTCATTTTGTCATGATTTCTGAAATGAAATTTTGATTTAAGCGTTCAACCACATTTTCCTAAACCTCAATATGCTTTTTTTCCCTTTCCTTAAGCTCAAATGAACCTTTTTTCTTAATTCCCTGGAAGTCATCTGGTTCATCTCTCGTGTGTTTTCTCTGTCACCTCTGTGTATGTGTGACTGTGTCCCTGTCCTTCACTACTGTAGCGTCCCCTCTCACGTGCCACACATGGTGACTGTTCACACTGCTGTAGCACGCGTCCCTAGCCCCACCCTAGTTTGCAGCACTGTCCCGCCATACAGGTACATGGCACGGATCTGAATGCTCACGCTGGCCCACAGTGTGTGACTAACACGATTGATGTTTTCTGAATGCTGCTCACACACCACAGCATAGTGTTCTTTCAGAGTGGTATTCTCACTGGTGGGTTTTGCCCCACAGGAAGTGAAGAGTTTTGGTGCCCTCCTGTGTGATTGATGGAAACTACATGGTTTTACTTAATGTCATAGTTCTTTTTGTGGTGAGCATGACTCACTGTGTGTGTACCAACCCTTTTTAGCTCTGTGTTAAACCTTTTACTGGATGTCATTACTTGCACACAGCTCCATAATGCTGCCTGACATGTAGCATGCCACTTGCTAGCTTGCATGAGCTCCTTCCATGCTTACAAGAAGTCTCCCTTTCTCCTACCTCTTTGTCTCTCGGGTGTCTTCCTGCCCTCAGCCTGCAGGCATCCTCAAAGCAAAGTGCCGCCTCCCGGGAGCAGGCACGGGAAGCTCGGCAGATGCAGGAGGCGCGGCAAGCGCAGGAGGTTCGGCAGATGCAAGAAGCGCGGCAGGTGCAGGAGGTTCGGCGGATGCAGGAGGCGCGGCAGGTGCAGGAGGTTCAGAAGATGCAGGATACTCAGGAGGTCCAGCGCTCTAAGCCAGTGTCCACAGTGGAGGAAAAAGACCAGAGTCAGAGTCAGAGTCAGGATGAGCCTGACCTCTGCACCCTCAGCCTGGCAGAAAAGATGGCCCTGTTCAACAGACTGGCTCAGCCTCCAATCAGGGTTACCCGCACCAGAGGTGACACACGCCAGCGCAGGGCCAACGCTCGTTACCAGACACAACCCATCACACTGGGAGACATGGAGCAGGTAGGGGGAACAGCAGGATCAGTTGTAGTTTATCACCTTACTGAAATCCTCCTTTTAAAGTGAAATTATTTTAACTCAGTGGTTCCAAACTGGTCAAGCGACGGGGTCCAGATTTCTCTTTAATCATTAATTGAATATGAATTACCACATATTCAATTTTATTTTGCAACCCACTTTTGGACTGCAACCCACAAGTTGGGAACTGCTGTTCTAACTCATTACTTTTTTCTAATGAGAACATCTTCCTGTTTTGTTAGATTGTAAGGTTTTAGAAAACGGAGGATTTTATGTAACTCATGACCCTAATTTTTGGCTATGGAGTGTCATTTTTATGAAAACATTGTCCGGTGAGAGCAGACTGGGCTTTTTTCTGGACAGACAGGCACTAAAATTGAGAGTTTCAGACAGAGAGTACAACAATACAGGTATACTCAGGCAGACAGCATGAGAAAAATAATGTTTTTTGTTCATTAAATCATTTCAACATGTTCCAGTACGCACCCCAAATACAAGTATGAACCTGGAAATGAGCGCAATGGGTCCCCTTTAAGTAAAAAAAGATGATATCAAGGAAATATTATTGGTATCAAGTGGTAGTGGTAGTGCAGTATCACCCATTCTTACTTGAAATATAGAGAAAACATGAAGCAAGCATTGTAGTATGTGCGTGTTTCTGCTCCAGGAGCCTTCAGACATAGACGTCAGGGACGAACAGGAGCTGTGTGACAGCCCGGTAGAGCACCTACAAGTAAGGTTCCTCTGAAAACGATCACCATGCATTTGCCCAAGACAGTGGAGGCTGACACAGTCGCGGCACTCTTCTCAGAAATGACCACACATTTCTGTGAACACGTGCTGTGTGGCATCCATGTCCTGTGATTTCATTATGCACTGCTCGGCTTCTGATTAAGTTCTGACTCATCGTGCTGTGTCAATGAGGCTGTGATGTGTGGATGGATAATGCTGCTGACCATATTTCAGTCCGGCTGAGAGCTGAGAGATGCATCTGTGGTGGAGGAGAGACAAACAAAAGGACTTCAACTCTCGTTTACCACTTGGACTGAAAGCAGCTTTTTGTCAGGGACTTGCTCAAACTGGTGCCTGTCTCAGAGTGCATGGGAGAGAAAATTGGAGCAAGAGATTAAGAAGTTACAGGACTATTTTTTGCTAGATTTTTCTGTGTTTTAGATGGCTGTTTACTGCTGCTTGTCATTTGTTACTCATCAAAAAAGTGAGGTCAGTTCACAAACTTATGAATTTTGAAAGTGTCTTTTGGCAGCTGGATGCATTGTGCGTAGGGGGGGTTGCTGGCATGGCTTTGTGATGTGGGCTGCGAGTGACCGTCTAGATAGGCTGCCCTTTGATGCTCAGGAAGTGCAGTGAGTCAGGGAGGTGGTGATTACTCAGCGGGATTCTCTCAATTATTGTGTGTGTGTGTGTGTGTGTGTGTGTGTGTGTGTGTGTGTGTGGTTTGCCCGACCTGTTTCTCAGCCTCCGTGGCAAATAGACTCACTTTTCTCTTTCTACCTCCCTGTTCCACAGCTCCAAAACAGTACTGGCTCCCACTTCGGCCACCCTTCAACTTCACCACCCCCCTCTGCTCTGAGAGAAGGCACCGTCTCCACTGACCACGCCGGAGACATCCACATAACCAGAGCAGCAGCCCGGGTGGAACCCCCTCGCTACCCGGACGGTCCTGCCTGGAGGTCCCTGGGAGAGGACAGAGCTGATCTGGGAGGAGGGAAGAGGAAGCTGCCCTCTCCTGAGGGAGCAGTCAGACAGGCTGCTCTGCCACAGCCCCAGACTGGAAGAGAGAGGAGGGAGGTGGAGGAGGAGGAGGAGGAGGGGCAGCAGTGGCAGGCCAGAGGGTGGGGAGACAAAGTGGTACAGAGCTCAGAGAGACACATGCTCCAGGAGAGGCAGGAGGCGTATCTGAAGGAGGACGGACACAATCAAGACAGTCAGAGGAGCGGGGCCGTCAGTGGAGGTAAGAACAGCAGAGAGAGAACTCTTTGTGCAAAATGTGATGCTGCATGATGTCAGTTTTCTTTAAAAGTAAAAAGAATTTAAAAACAAAATGACGCTGCATAGTTGTAGGAGGTGGGCTTTAGATATTTAATAAGCAAACTGTAAGAATAAAATGATAGCACCCATCAATGTCAGACTGTACTTTACTGCACTTTAATGGCAAGGCTCACTTAGTTGCTGAGTTCCCTCTGCTTTTTTACGCCAGCATTTTTCTGTTTTTACTCCGGAGTCGCGGATAACCAAAAAAGAAATCAAACTTTCTATCAGGATGTCATGAGGCAACCAAGACACGGCGGCGGTTGTCAACATCATCGTAGGAAGTCTGTGGCGAGCTATAATTGGGCTAATATTGTGTTGTCTGAACCCAGCATAATCCTTCACTGAAAAGATAGACATCAAACACATCATTTTTTATATTTAACAGAAAAATATATTTGAAAATTAATTAGTTGCTTCAAGTAAATACATTTAAAATGGAAAAAAGTGCTTAAAAAGTCCTTTTAAAACATTTTAGCCTGATGATAAGATGGCAACAAGTTATACCTGCTAAACATATTAGCATGTTATAGTTGTCAAAAATATTGTCTCGTTACCATAAAGATATCAACTTTTATATATAATTTATTAAGGTTGCAAGGACTTTTTTGGTGTACTTTTCAGCATAAAAATGTCTAAAACGACTACACTAATTTATATTTATATTTTCTTTTTTGTTGTGTTCTTACTTTGTCCCAAATGTCTCCAACATATTTAAACCCAGAGAAATTGGTAAATTTAATCAAGGGTACGATCTGTGTATTTGGTCGTTGTTGCCTGTCAGAGGCGTCATATCGGCTCTGTGCATAAATCAGGGTTGTGCTTTTCTGCCAGAGACTGTTTATTTAGTTTTAAGCCACATTTTTAGGACACACTTTTTAGATCTAGGTCGTTTATTGATATGTGTTACTAGTCATCCGTTGATTTGTAGACTGCTGTTCTGAAGTCTAGAGTTTGGCATCTGGGCCGTGGCTATCTTGTTTTTTTTTGGAGCCAAAAGTGACCTTATTTGAAGAAGAGCTTGACGTTGTGGAGAAGTGAGGAGTGGATCTAAGTCACAGACTCTAGTGACACCTCGCAGACAGCCTGTCACTCAAGAGGTCCTGCAGTTAAGTATGCGCAACTTTAAGGTTAAATAAAATATAAATGTGTGCGTTATATAAAAATGAACCTCCTGTATTGATGTCCTGAATGTTGGAATTAGCTATAAAGACCAAAAGGTTTTTTTTGTTCCAGGCTGTAAACATGTTTATTTCTGCTGTAAAGTTGGGCATTTTAACATGGAGGTGTGTAGGGATTGACTCACTCTTGGAGGCAGCCTCAAGTGGCCATTACAGGATCTGCAGTTTTTGGCACTTATGCATTAGCTTCATTTTTAAGCCTCTGAAGTTGCCTCTTGGTTTGAAGTAGGCTTTTAGTCTTTGGACGACTGGATCTTAACTATTAGAGAAATAAGCTTTGAAACATTAGCAGTAGCTCATCTCTAGTCCCTGCTGTATTAAACAACTTTGGAAAAACTCAGATTTTTAATGCAAAACTGCTTTATTTAGTATTTTTTTCTGGTTTAAATCACCTGGTGTGATTATTTGGGAGAGGAAAGAGTCCTCAGCAGGTATTTTTGCCATAAAAATCTCCTGACCAATGAACACTGAAGGAATTGTAAATGAGAGAAACTGACTGTAATGATGGCATTGCTCCGTGGTGTCTTGTTTCAACTGAGACCCCTAGCAGCAGAAAACTACATATTGCTTCTTTAACAGAACCAAATTTAAGAAATCAAAGTGATGCTGGATAGAAGCATAAATTGGACTTTAAACATTTAAAGAGCAAATTGTGAGACCAAATAAACACCGGCATCACTTTCAGTCACAGTCAACAGACATTTTATATTCAACCACATTTCCTGCCTTTGTGTCAGTGTCACATTCAGATTGTGGTTTTCAGGCTTCCTTTGTGTCTGAGCAGCAGTAACTTTTGAGCCAAACACTCTGATTAAGACTCTATTAGTGTACAACTCATCATCATTCGGGTGATTTTGTGGAGTCATAGAGCAGTTTGAATGAACAGACAAAAAAACAGACACTGGTGCCCGACAAGCGAACATCAGTGATTCTGTGAGACAGCGTGGGTTATTTGATTACAGCTGTGGCAGGGAGGTTTAAATCTGTGAGAAGTGTCTGATGAGAGCGTCTCGGTAAGCATGAAAGATGTTTGCTCCCACGCTGTTTTGTGCTGCTGAGTTTGCACTGTGAGAGCCACCACTGTGCTTTTACGTAGTGGTGGAACTTTCGGATTATTGTGTTATTTTTAAGATGTTGTAGAGGGGGAATATCGGGAAATTTGATGTATGGATCAGTTTGCAGAATATATATATTTATTTATTTATATATAGCTATATCTATATATATCTTTGCTTTTTTTTTTTTTTTACATCAGCCCTTTCTAGCTGCATAAAGATGCAGTTTAAGTCTAATCCCCTGTATTAACATTTATCTATTTGCTGCCAAATTATTGATTGGCCTCTCTCTGCTGTGTGCGCTTTCGTGCTTGTGCTCACAGAGCTGCCAGACTCACTGTGGTAACATCCAGAGCAGTGACTGGTTCGCAGCCTCCAGCAGCAGACATAGACGGCGTGGTTCAACCTGAAGAGGGAGACGAGATGAGCGACATGATGATGGCCAGACACATGTCCATCAAAGAGAGGTAAGCTAGAAATGTTTTTAAGCTGAGAGAGGCTCGTTTTCTTCTTTTGTCCATTGAGAATGTTGTTTGTATGTCCATGTGCAACCAATGTTGAACTTTTCATTTAATCTGAATGCTGTTTACATCTGCTCTGAATCTCAACAAAAGTATGTTTTATATGGAAGGTAGAAGGTAGAATGGACATCTACATTCATACTGAAGCTCTTGAATGTTGTTAAAGTTATTGCATCAATTTAATTGAATGGAATAAATATGCATATTGTTTCTTTAGCACACAAAATGCTTCAATGTTGTTCATCATGATATGAAATCATTGCAGTGCATTATATTATATTATATAAGATTACATTACATTCTATTCTGTAATTTATATTATTAATATATTGTACATTATGTCATTATTATTATTATTATTATTATATTATTACTATCATTATTATTATTATTACTATTATTATTATTATTATTATTATTATTATTATTATTATTATTATTATTATTATTATTATTATTATAGAATGGAGAGAGACAGGAAAGTGGGGGGAGAGAGGGGGGTATGACATGCAGTACAAGTTAAAAGGTCGCAGTTGAACCTTGCAGCTGCAGAGGCTGCAGCTTATATGGGGTGGACGCTATACCAGGTGACATAAAGGTTGTCCCATCGCAGTGCATTTTAAGTATGCTTGTTCATTATGTGCATTTTAACTTTCCCTTTTAGTGAAGCTCAGTACTGGACAAGTGAAACGATTACATAAGTGTAGTTATGTCATGTTGTGTTAACAAGCATACTGGTTTGACTGGTCAACAAACCAGACAGCGATTAAATTGATTGATGACATAATAGAAGTCCATGTAAACTTCTGTTAAAAGGTGGGTGCTGAGTTCCAGTGTGCTCCAGTTGTACACACCTCAGTCACTCTTTCACCGTGTCCACGTCTTTGAGTCTCTCCCGGTTTAAAAGGATTCTTCTGGAGGCAGGATCTGTATCCCAGATACAGCTGGAGACATCTATTCAGTGTCACTTTCATCCTGTGTATTTGGCATTTCTGTTGGGCCCCCGGGGCAGAACAGGACGCCCCCTCACTGGGTCACAGAGGGGTGGTTGTTAGAGGGGCAGAGGACACTGCCAGCTCCCTGACCCCTCCATTATGGGTCTGCTCTGCTCCCTACTTGGACATAAGAGCTCAATAATTGAACCTCTGTTCTTGTCACACTATACTTCACTTTGTGATCTTATCTTCTATGTTCTTTGTATGTTGTCCCACTTTTTTCACAGCTCATTTAAAAGACTACATGCTCTGATTTTGTCATAGATTGTCTTCTTACATGTTTGGCCTACAGTTCATTTAGCTGAAATTCAACATAGCACTTTTTATTACTTTAACTATGTTTTGACCAAATTCTGTCAAATACTCTCCCAGCTCCAGTTACTCTGACAGACATCTCTAAGTGATCATTATGTCTTATTATACTTAAACTGTGGACAGTCTGTTTATATACAACTTTACAGTATTTCTGACTGTGGCTGCTAAATGGCAGGCTGTCTGCCTCTGCTCAGTGTCAACAGTCCCATAGAGAGACTGCAGGGCGCGTGGCGGCGTCCCTGTTTTTTGTTGTTGTGACTGGTTGAGATTAAAGTTGAGGGGAAGCAGAATGGAGTTTTTAAAAACTGCAAAACTTCCAGTAACCACATGCACAGGCTTATCTGTCTTCATTTCAGCACTGTTATATTGAGTCTATACTTTAATATCTGTGCTGAAGGTTTGGTCTGATTGCTCTGTGTGTCCTTTTTTTTGTTCTGTATTTGTCGTTGGCTAAATATTTTTAAAGCCCAGTTTTTTACAAGCTAGTGTTCTTAAATTATTCATTTAAAATAAATATGAACAAAAACGTACATGTCAAAATGACAGGTTGCGATTTTACATGCTTTGCATGTTTTCGCGGTTGTTTTTTTTCTAAAAATTGATGTGTTACCATCAGGTGTATATTGTATTCGCAATTGCAATTTGAGGGTTAATAGAAACCTTTATAATGTTGCCATTGTTGCCTTCACCATCCTCTTATTTCAGTCTGTAGTATACATTTGATGTCACAGTTCATTTTTCCAAGTCAGTGCCTCCTAAAAGCCCATAATCTCTCTGTTTAGTTTATGCATATTGTATAATATGCCTACATATATAATTGTGTAATTTTAACTTTTTAACTTAATTGTAACATTTCTCCTTCTTCTGCTTCATCTCCCCCCTCAGAGTGGCCTTGTTGAAGAAGAGCGGTGAAGACGACTGGAGGAACAGGATCAATAAGAAGCAGGATGCGGTGAAGGTTGCCGTGGGCGACCAACACGCTCAGCTCTGGGAGGTGGAGCAGAGCTTCAAGAAGAAGGTAACCACCTGACCTGCACACTCACTGCTGACTGAACACATCACCAGACGAGCCTGAGACACGTCGTCTTGCTCTGATATCTGTTACATCGTGTGTGATACAGTTATGACTGTATGCTTCATTCATGTCATGTTTGAATGTAATGGTAGCATCCTGTTTGAAACACAGTACTACCTACCTTTCAAAAGCATCCAAATTGTGGTTCAAATTCCAGTCGGTACCTTCAAAACAAGTTCAAACACGTGAACACTGCAAGGGAGCTGCTATTAACAGCCACTTTAGCATTCTACTGTGTGCCTGTGAGACTTGAATGCAGCACTAACACAGTGGCAGTGACGAGGCCTCAGTAATTTGATTTGATCCGCAGTGTCGCATTATGACACTGTGGATGTACGAGCCTCTGAAGTCAGACTGTGTTTTAAACTGAGTTTCAGAGATGCTTTTGATCTTCTTCTTCTGACATGTAACTTTAGAGTCAAAGGAATGTCAGAAGGACGACAGCCATTAAATAATCAGTTTTGCAGTAGAAACCTGCAAAGGCACGTGGTAACAATTTTGGATATCTCTAAACAGAGAGGTTGTGTATTGTCCATGTCCGTGTCTTTCTTTTGATCTCTTTGTCTCTTTCCTTGTGTTCTTTCTTCATACAGAGCTGTTGCATGTTTTTGTGCTTGGATTGTATCAAGAGTTACTCTGCATTTATCTCAGTCGTGGCAGTAGAACAGATACCAGTCGTATCTGGATCAGTTGCACGTTATTTCATGGGGCTGTTTCATTCCGTGGATATGGAAGTCTATGGTTGCCGATATTAAAATGAAATCATTTAATTAAAATGAGATAGTTTTTTTATTTGTGTGTGCATGATGCACACAATTTTTATGTAAAACTTCAATTAATATATTAAAAAAAAAGAAATGTAGAATTACAACCGAAAATTGAAGTGAAAATTTAATTTGGAAAGATTTTCAGTGTACTGTTCAGCATAAATAAATGTGATACAGACATTTAATTTGAAGATCAGCAGACATTGTGTGACCTAAATGTGAAATTTAAATTGCAAACTGGCTTTAAATGTAGATAAGCTAAAGCACGAACATAATTTAAATGTAAGATATCAGTTTAAAATTCAATTTTCAAATTCAACGAGTAAATTGTCAGCTTGTAAATGTACATTTCTCCTTAATTTAATTGTATTGCCATTATTATGTCAATATTGTGGTTAGGAGTATACTAAAAAGTATTGTGCAAATATCATTTTAATTTTGATAGTAGTTATAAGTGATAATTTAATGAAAAATAGGATTTTTAAATTTTACTTTTGTCACACATTATTCATACACAAATAGGAAATAAAATTTTAATATGCTCAGATGGGTTTCTTTTAATTTTGGCATCCAAAGGATTCCATACATAGCAGTTTCATTTATCTCTAGAATATAATAAATAATTGTTCCAGTTGTTATAAGAGATTATTAAGATTAACGTGTATTGAAAGAATTTGAAAGGCCAATTTTGCCAACAGTACACATAAATTGAGATGCAAAGTTTATTTTCACTCAGGGAATAGTGGATTACTTTGTGTGCGCTTTCAAAATAACTGTTTGAATAGCTGTGAAGAGTCAGTGACAGTAATGACTAACTGTCTCTGTAAGCTTGTCTCTGTGTTTCTTCTTGCCTGGCTTCTTTCCACTGAACTGCATGTTACATGTAATCTCTCATTCTTCTGTTTGCCTTTGTCTCTGTTTGCATGTCTTCTACCTTTTTAAAAAATAAAGCTCATTTCATCCTCTGCATGTTGAGCGTGTTTCTGTGTTGGCATCCTCGCATGTTTGTTTTTGAAGGGAAGATTTGGGTGGGACGCGACATGTACCTCTCTGTTTAGACATATTCACAACAGCTGCCATCCACACCAGCAGGGCTGTTTTTGTTTCCCTGCTGCTTATCAGGGTTTGTTCAGGCCGGCTCCGCAGCCCCGCGTGCATGTAGTCTGATTTCAGGTTTCAGTTCATTTCAGGTCAGGAGGAGTTTTGTCTCTGATGCAGCTGTGAATGAGCTGATTTCAAACTGCTGTTTTTTTCTGAATGTTTTCTACAAAAAGCATGATGTTTTAATCAAATCAGGACAAACATGATGTCTTTAATCAAGTGATGGCTAATCAGAGGTGAAGGGGAAGGACAGTCGATCTTGTTTTCATCCTCCCATTCATCAGTTCCAGTGGACACAATTCAGTCAATTTCCTGTTGTAGATTAAAGAGGAGCAACGCTAAAGATTAGGCAGATACAAACTGAGCAGAGTCAAGCAAATGCAAACAGCAGAGTCAATAAAGACTATAATTCTATTACTTCTGTTATTCCAACCGAGGACAGGGTCTTTGTTACAGACATACAATAGTCTAGTCAGTACTTAGCTACTTAACCCTTTTAAACCTGAGCAAATTTCTTTCTATCAAAAACATGGTGAGAAGGCAACAAGCAACTTTAAAGGATATGGCCCAAAAATTAGCAAAATGGTAGTTATAAAAAGTTACTAGAAAATCATGTGAAAATGAGCACACAAAAAAAAAACAAAGTAAAAAAAACAAACTGAAAAAAAATTAAATTATCATTATCATAAATACAGTTTACTTGAAATTTTTACTTTTTTTTCTTTTGGAGAGGTTTCTAATAATCCTCCCCCTTTTAAAACTAAATTTAATTTTCTTGTCATCTTTGAGTAATTTCTTGTGATATGTGGGACATTCCGTCACAGATTGGTCATTGCCTTTTTTTGCTCAGGTTTCAAAGTGTCAAATAGCTTATGAAAGGCGTCTGAATGCCTCATGAGAAAACCGATGTCGATCCAAGTTTAAGGGTTAAAGGGTCTTAAAAAGTAGCAGTTTATAATGTCTAGATATTAGGTCTTTTTAGGGAGTTGTTTTTTTTCGGGACATCAGAGCAAACATGTCCCTTCTCTCCTGGGCCTGCTTGTGTGTAGGACAATGAAGCACTGATGATGATCGATGATTTTGCTGTGTCCGACCAGCTATGGGTAAGGCTAGTGTGCGAGGCTGAAATCACACACACACACATGCTGCAGTGGTATTTATCAAGTGTGTTCAAATTACTCATGATTAATGATCTAAATTTTATATCCTGGCTGCTGCTAACAGACTCTTGATAAATCCACCCTGAGTGTTATACACATTCAGCTATATATGTGTGTGTGTGTGTGTGTGTGTGTATGTGTGTGTGTGTAACGTGATGGTATTGGTGGTGGTACTGTGTGCGGGTGTTTCCCTGTACAATCACGGTGAAGGTGTTGTACAGCACCGTAAGTGTGTGCTTCTCTAATTCACCTCTGCTTGTTGGCTTTCAGAGTTATTATTGTGTCAAGGATTTCTCTTTCAATCTCTCACACTGTGGGTGTGTTTTTATGTGTCTGTGTGTTTCAAGTTTGTCTCTAATAATCATACATTTGCTAAAGATATTTATTGGTAATGTGAGCTGTTTATGAAGGCCGGGGCATAAGACTGTAATTCTTATCACTTGTCCAACCTCTCAAAGGCTAGAGCTGTTGTTGACATTAAGTTCAAACAGCTTGGCACACTCTTCTGCTCTGCCTCCTGTTTCCTCTCCAGCTGCTCGGGGCTTCAGCTGCCGCTGAGCTCACGTACTCCGTAATATTTCTATGAATGCAGGGGTAAAAAAATGGAGGGTGAACAGAGATCTACCCAGAAACCTTCGAGACCAAAGGAAGCAGTAAACTCTAAAACTGTTCGGGATCACACACTAATTTTTTTACTGATTATGCTACATTGTAAGTAACAAGTCTGTGTTAAAGTCAGCTGGAGGAGAACTATTTAACGATAGCTGCTAACAGCTAAGCCCAAAACACATAAACATAGGATGAACATTTGCCTTTGTCTGGTGGCCAGAAACATGAAGCTAAATGTATGCTAATGTTGCTGTACATCTACTGGATATGTATTATAAATGGCAGTTGAGATTAGATTAAATGTACCTGAACAGTAAGTTAATGAATGAAGTGATTCAATATTGCACTGCTATAAATTTGAGGGACTGGTCAACATGGAAGCAACAGTAGCTGATATATCCTGACTTGTGGTTCCCAGCATGAGTACAGCTCCAAACACACTGGATCCTACAGTTCCCAAAATACATCTTTCTAGCGCCATATCCCCTGTTTGTTACATAGGCTTTCTGTTATAAATGTGTAGTTTCCAAGCTCAAACCAACGTAACCCTGATGTCATCACTATGACATCAACAGAGATTATCAGACATTATTCTACAGTTTCTGCAGGCTGCCCAGCATCAGTGAGCACACTGATCTTCCTGTGTAAAATCTTTGTGTGCCCCTTTAAAAACGACTTCCTCTTTCCACGGCTCTGCCTCTGTAGGAGCCGGTCTTTGCCTCCACTTTCTCTCCTGAGCCTCCTCTCCTTTCTCCTTCCCCTGATGAATCAGCCAGCCAGGTAGGAAGTTGCAGCACTTCGTCTACCTGCATGCACTGCCCTCCCTTTGCTTGCTTCCCCCTCCTCCCCACCTTTTTTTTTTTTTACAAAGCTCTGAAATCCAAAAACAATTCACAAACCCCATTGTTTCAATATGCATCTTTCCTGCACAGAGTGATGCTTTCCACAATGCTCTCATACCACACGTGTGGTTATTTGGCATTCTTTCACATTACAAACCCACAAACTGTTGAGTCGCTCTGCTCGCTCAGCAGCAGCCACGCTGGCCAAACAGCTGTAGCAAGTGCACATTATGTATCGCTAGTGCTCCAAAGCCCCCCGCTCCTGTTTTATGCCACCAAATATTCCTCCTTGTCCCTAAGCTTTGCCACTATGCCTGTGAATCAGCATGGCAGCCCCTGCAGCTTGTAATTCCTGTGCAGAGCTTGGACATTTTCTACCATCTTTTCATCCTTATCTCTTAATCCTCATCCTTTCTTACCTCCCTCATTCATCCCTCTGGTTGTGAAGACCACCAGATCTCCCAGGCCCATGCAGGTGGATGAGAGACACCCCTGGAGACGGAAGGTGACCCCGTTAATACTGCATTCAGTGCTCTCGCAATTCCGCCTAAATCCCCCTCCCTTGTGGCAAACACACACAGTCAAATCAAAATTAGCACCATATGACTTATGTTATAATTGGTCACTAAAGGATATTGTCTGCTTTTGTTCTTTTTCTTCACTTTAACTAACATTTCTGTCATTTTAACTTTGTGAGTGACACTAAAACATGTTTGAAGTCATGTGCATCCAGCAGAAAAGAAAGGAAATCAATCATTTTTCTTCAAATTTTGGTAAACAGCCTTTTCTCAGTATGAGGCAGAGATTAATGTGCTTGCTGTGGATTGATTATCCTCCTTTTGGTGTCTTTGTTTTGCTTGGCTGCTTTGTCTTGTGAATGTGACCCACTGTTAAAGGAAAATTCCACATTTAAACACTTAATCACTTTTAAAAACATACTAAGTTGCCCGACACTTATGATGTAAGTTGCTTGACAGAAACATAAACAGAGCTCGTCAGTTTTCGATTTATACTTCAGCAAAGGTGTCAGTCATCTCCATGGTAACCAGATGCTATTCTTCAGCTGGCTTGTTTAGTTACATGATTCTGATTAGTAGGATATCCTTCTGTCAGCTGTTTATTTTGTATATTTGTATTATTTTTATCCTTTTGAGTTTTGAGGGATTTGAAGAGGAAGAGATTTTACTACTGAATGCAAGAAGACGACATGGACAAGGATGTGCACTTTTGGTATTTTTGGATGTCTGCCAATTGATTAGACAATCTAACAAAGCTTCCTAGTACAAAAAGTTCCTCCTAGTGACATAGTTCTAAGAAAATTCTTGGAATTATGATGTTTTCTAAGAATTTCCCCTTGAAGCTAAGACCAGGTTCTGATAAAGATAAAAGTTAATCATGACGTGTCTTTGCCCTTAAAAGAGCTTCTAAGATTGAAAAGAAAACAGGGAGGACTTTTTAAGCGTTTCTAAAGAAGAGGAGAAAATTGTGGAAAAGAGACAAAAAGGTTGGAGAAATATTCTCTAAACACTGCATGACAGTGACATAATGAAATAATGTTTATGGTCAATCTCTTTAGATATATACTCAAAATGGGAAGAAATAAGGTGAGAACACCACAATAATATTTGCAACTGGAAAAATGTTACAGTGCAGCAGTGAGATCACACAAACAGTGCTTTGTCATTCTCATATTGTGACGCAGTTAATTTAATTTACACCTTGCAGACTCACAAAAAGGCATGTCTGTGACAACCAATCACGTCTGTTAAAAGAATGTGTCATACCAGGCAACAGGATCACCTCCACCCCCCCACTAAGATAAAAGTGCCTGTCTCTTCCTCACTCAGAGTTAGTCTGAAGATTTTCCTAAATCACTTTTAAGCTAGAATTCCTTTATAGTTGTTTGGCAGAGTTAGGAGCTCCCTGAGAGTATTCTCAGATGTCTGTGAATACGGCCCCTGGTATATATTATATGTTGCTCATGCAGTGACACACAAAACTCCAATACATGTGTCATAAGCCTACCGTGACTACCCAGAGGCAAATATGAAATAGATGTGTCTGCAACATAACAAAATTCTCCTGGTGCGTGACATGGAAGGAAAGTTTTAAGCAACATTTTTTTCTGTCAAAAATTTGTCAGTTCTATCAGGCAACACTCATTAAAGGTTTTGGGCAACCTACCTTTAATCAGGGTTAAGATGGTACCATTGTGTTTTTAGGTGGTTTGTTTTTCCTGTTGCTCTGGTGTCAAATGACACCATACTTCCAAAAAAGCTATAATAGAGCTCAAAAACAAATGTGCTCCTGATCAAGTCCAGTGGCCCAAATCATTCTGAAAAATCCAACAAAATGTACTGTTGTGGGTACAGTTTGATTCAAAGTGGGTACAAGATGAAAATACATAATCACAAGTGCTTTTTGGAATACATCAAACTGATGATACATCACCATGTAGTACTTTGAGGTGGGTTGTTCCTTTAACATTTAATCCATCAGGAGCTTTCATTGTAACTTACAGTAACTTCTCTCCCCTCCTGTCTCTCTTTTATCAGAGAATAGCCGACACTGAGATGGAGGTCCAGGAAATCGAGGCCCGCATGTCCATCCAGGAGAGGAAACAGTTGATTGTGGCCCAGGAGGAGGCCTGGAAGACAAAAGGCCACGGAGCCGCCAACGATTCCACCCAGTTCACCGTGGCTGCACGCATGATGAAGAAAGGTCAGAGACAAACTGGACACAAGAAACCTCTACAGTCCTCTTTCTCCATCTCTCAGAAGCACGCATGCTGAATTACACTCAGTCGTTACACCAGAGAGAGTTCATTGTCAGCTCTCTGGGCTGAATCCTCCAAAGCCCCGTCTCAATTAGCAGCCAGGGGAAAATGACTCCTCTTTTCCCTCCATCAGGCTCAGACACAGCAGACAGCACTCTGCTCAGGCAGAAAATGACTGTATGGTTGGAGCTGTTCCCCGTTAGCTCTGAGCTCAGCCAGAGGGGGCAGCTGAGAAAGGGTTTAATTTGTGTTTGATGATTTTTTTCTTAACCTATGAAATTAAAGTGGAAATTAATCATGTTAAAGGTCCATTGTGTAGGATTTTGTTGCATCTAGCAGTGAGGTTGCAGAACTCAAACTTCTTCCATGTGCCAAGTTGTAGGAGGACTATGGTGGCTGATGCAAAAGTGCTAAAAACTAAAAACACCCTGCAAATAACAAAACAAAAACACAAATGGCCCTTCCTAGAGCCAGTGTTTGCTTTGTCCATTCTGTGCACTTTAGAAACAACATGACTCATTCTAAGGTAGAGAAAACACAACAATTCTTATTTTCCGGTGATAATAAACTAATAAAAACATAGTTATGAATATTATATACTATTCCTGCCAATAGATGCCCCTAATCCTACAAACCTTTAAAAACTTTTTTCACAATTTGTACATTATACCATATATAGAGTAGAGTGACCATGTCATCCTTTTTGGGATTTTGTATGTTCATGTCTGTCTGTGTTAATACAACAGGATTGGCCTCCCCCTCAGCGCTCCAGTCTCCAGTATCCTCCAAACCCAAAAACAGCAGCCCTGCCATCTCCAAACCACAGGAAGGTCAGTTTGACTGTTGTATTCCTCTGTGTCTTCTCTGTACTACACTCGTGTATCCTGTTGTTACCTGTTCTTCTGTCACACTGCTGTCATGTGGAGCCGCTCACATTTGTAAGCTGGTTAATGAAGACTTTAGGGATTGAGCTGCTGCTGCAGTCTGATTTAGACTTAATGACATGACTTTGTTATGTCCTTAACTGTCACCAGACACTCATAAAGGTTATTAACTGAAGTGTTGTGTAGACTTTATTGACAGTCGCTGCACTGATTGAACACAGTGTAATCGTTTGCCTTTGCTTCTCTTTCAAAAGACATGGAGGAGATATCTGATATCGAAGGTTTTATTCTCTTTCTTTGGTGTTGCACTGAATGCCATATTTATCATCACCATCTCCAAAACCACAAACACCATCAGCACTGAAGTGTGATGTTGCTGTGAGACTTCTGCTAGCTCACTAAAGCCCAATAGAGTATTAAACATGGGATTCCATCAATATGCATGAGTCTGAAGTGCAGAAGGATTCATATTTAGTGTCCGTTTACTGTTTGTGACTGACAATAAATATGTTTACATAACTTCATTATTGCTATATGCAACTGTTCATGCTCAGTCATTGCTCAAGTCAGCAACAGCATCAGTGGTGACAAGTGTGACTCTTAATAACAGAAACTCAGACCGCCTGCTTGTTCAGAGGTTTGTGCTGAAATCAAGCCAAGTAAATTTATGGCTGTAACAACTGTGTGTGATATGTGTGGTGCGTGTGCCGTTGTGCAGAGATCAAGGCCGTTCCAGATCTGAACCTGGAGTCGGACTTGAAGCTGGATAAACTGGAGTCATTCCTCGGCAAGATCAACAGTAAAGGTCAGTCATGTTCAGCATGTTGTCTCCGAGTCCATCATGCCTCTGCTTGGCACCGTGCTCAGTCACTGAGTGCAGAATCTTTCACATTGTTTAACCCAATATATATTGTTTTGACTCATGAATATATTCAAAAATGGTGTTGGATATAATGAAAATCTAAAGGATGCGTGCATAAATGTGCCACTTTTGCTAGCCTTATTTCAAGTTTTCTTCACAAATCAGTTTCAATTTAATTGATTTCTTTCAAGAACTTGAGAAGAACTGGCCCAAAAATTAGCAAGAGATTAGTAAAAATTGCAACAAAATGAGCCATAAATTAGCAAAAACAATTAAAGAAGAAAAGCAAAAACAAAGAAATAACTTGATTTTTTTTTTTTTTTTTTTTTTTTTTCTGCACCCAGTGACTGAGCACGGTGCCAAGCAGAGGCATGATGGACTCGGAGACAACATGCTGAACATGACTGACCTTTACTGTTGATCTTGCCGAGGAATGACTCCAGTTTATCCAGCTTCAAGTCCGACTCCAGGTTCAGATCTGGAACGGCCTTGATCTCTGCACAACGGCACACGCACCACACATATCACACACAGTTGTTACAGCCATAAATTTACTTGGCTTGATTTCAGCACAAAGCTCTGAACAAGCAGGCGGTCTGAGTTTCTGTTATTAAGAGTCACACTTGTCAACACTGATGCTGTTGCTGACTTGAGCAATGACTGAGCATGAACAGTTGCATATAGCAATAATGAAGTTATGTAAACATGATAATAGCTTGTGTTATCCTGACACGGCTTCATTTTGTTCCCCCTTAGTGATTGGACTGCCAGAAGCGACCATCACTGTCACACAGAAGAAGGTAAAGGAAGTGATGACCCTCGAAGATGAAACTTTTTCCAAGTTCTACCGCCAAATGGAGGAGCTCCCCGTCACCATAAACAAGGTGACGATAGACGAAGACTTTGATGCCATCTTCGGTCCCCAGGTGCCAAAGTAAGCTCTCACTGCTGGAGGTCATTTTTAAGTAAAAACTCTAACTAGATCATCATTGTGACTCTGATCTTTCTCTGTTGACGATGCCCTTTTTCTTTTGATCCCTCCAAAGGCTGACCTCGGAGATGGTGCAGCACAAGCGAGCGGTGCGCCCGGCGCGTAACGTCCAGTCATCTAGAAACCCTCTGAAGATGCTGGCTGCCAGAGAGGACATCAGACACGAGTACACAGAGCAGAGGCTCAACATCGGCCTGCTGGAGAGCAAGAGGATGAAGGCTGAGAAGAGTGAGTGAGAGTGGATGATGACAGCAAAACACTCAGGGATTAAACAAGGGACAAAATGAATTCTAAATTTGCTCGATAACACCCTAAGTATAATTCCCTGTGTTGCAATATAAAACCTTGATTTCCATGGGTTTTTTTGTTTTGTTTTTTCTTAAGCCTCCGCACTGGCAACAGCCTTGGCCAGAGGCATTATGTTTTGGGGGTCGTTGGTTCTCAAGAACTTGATTTCTCAAGAAGAACTTGAGGGAATTTTTTCAAATTTGGCACAAATGTCTGCTTTGGCTCAATAATGAACTGATTAGATTTTGGTGGTCAAAGGTCAAGGTTATTGTGACCTTTTATAAGTCTCATTCTTATGAACGCAATTTTTCAAGCACACTTGTGAATGTGATATCTTTAAGGATTTTTGCAATATCTCAAGACGGCCTTAAGAAAATTTTGACACAAACATCGAACAGAACATCTCAATCTCAGATCAAAGCTAAACATACTGATATTATACAGTCTATAAATTGTCTCTCCATGCAGGACTCATACTGACCTACATCTGTGACTTGAATCAGATTCCCGTCATGGTGCAGAGCAGTCCCTTTAAAAGCTGGACGTGGTCTGCAGCATGTTACGAGGGTTAGATAACCCACAAAGTCAATGTCATGTCACTGCCATAACGTACTCCTTCACCTCTCTGACAGCAGTACAAACACTTTAACTGTCTGTGGACAGTTCTATATTTGTTACACTTGTATAGAGACCTTCAGTGTCAGGCTTGAAAGGTCATTTACCCTCTAGCTGTTGTCTCGTGTGTTCATCTGAGCTAAATGTAATGATTGAATATTGGGTGTTATGCGTGTGTCCCTCTGTCTCATGTCCCCCCTCTGTGCTCTTTTGTGTTCACCGCAGTGAATAAGAACTCTGGGTTCTCTGATGTGGCTCTTGCTGGTCTGGCCAGCAAAGAGAACTTCAGCAACGTCAACCTGCGCAGCGTCAACATCTCCGAGCAGATGTCCAACAACAGCGCGTGCCTTACAAGAAACTCATGCTCTTACAGGTCAAAGGTCAGTTGAGTGAACCAGCTGATCAGACCATAAACAGACAGGTGCACCTGCATCCACTACAGGGCAACAGGATATTTTCTTAAATTTGTTTCATCCTACTCTTAGTTGACTTCATCATAGTTCCAGCAATAACACATTAACGCATTTTGAGAAGAGTCCATGTAGATATAATTGACTCTAATAAATGCAGCTGTAATGGCTGATAGATGATGGAAAACACAACTGTCAAATTTCTATGACTACCAACAATTGTTTTCTTGCCCACGTTCCTACAGCCCAGCTGTCAGTAGATTGTTGCCAACCTCTGTGCTGCCTGTTCAATATTATTTTACAAAATGAAAACAAAGTAATAAGAATAATTGTAACTTGGGAGTGAAATGAGGGGTTTCCATTACAGATTTGCGCAAAACGTAAGCTGTCTTTTCTGATATGTTGATAAAACACAATTGTGAGATGACCATGTTTGCGCTGAGTGATGTTATGTGACTTCTCCTCTGGCGATAACATTCCGAGCCACTGCACTAACCATCGTTATTTCCAATCGAAGGCCACCGAGGCGTGTTATGCGAGCGATAATGAAAAGGCGAGCCCCTTATACGTAGGAGCAGCCACGTGTAAGGGATTTCTGGGAGGCGATAGACCACGATTTCACAGAGAAATTGTGGGTTCACAACAGCTCAACTTTTAAAGAGTTATGTGATGCAATAACACCTCTTGTAGCGCCTGCTGCATCATGCCGGGTGGTGCCAGTTCCTACTGACAAGCACATAGCCATAACATCATGTGACCTATGAAAGCCAAAAAAGTGTGTCCATTACAGTTTTGCAAAATATGGCTTTTTCAAATTGCCTGAAATACCACCTCACGCCAGCCTGGTATTAAAGGGAGTTATTTCAAATTGACGTGTTTCCATTCAGCCTATTTTGTACTTTCAATTTCAGTTTGCACAATTGAGGTTTAATAGAAACTTGCCTAGAGATCCAACCGTGTGGAGGCAATAGTCCGTTGGTACCTGGCTAAAATAACCATTTAATGCAACACTAGCAGAGAGGGGGATGAGCAACTTGGCAAGAAATATTCCAAAAATTGAAAAAAATAAGTTGATTTAGAAAAACTTGGGAAAAATATCCAGAAAACTATATTTATAATTATCAAATTGTTATTATGATTTATTATTATGTTTAATTATTAATCAAATATATAAAAATTATTTTACAAACCATTATTTTTTATTTATTTTATTTTTTGTGTGCAAATTTTTAATAACTTTTTTGTAGCTTTACATACTTCTTGCTAATTTTTGAGTTACTTCTCAAATTGCCTTATTGCATGTAATGTTTTTATTTTGAAAGAAATCAACCCTATTTGCTACGATTTCAGAGGGTTAAACCTTGGCTGTCTATGCAATAGAAAGACGCAAATACTTTTGAAATTTATAATAATCATAATTATATATATTTTAAAAAATTGCCATAAATTTATTATTACTTATTAAGCCCGTAGTTACAGATCATGCTTTTATTTTGTATTTTTTATTTTAATTTCCATTGTTTGTTTGTTTTTGTTTTTTGTGCTATTTTTTAAGTAACTTAATTGTACTTTTCAGTAATTTCATTACCTTCTTCTCAAGTTTTAGAACGAAATCAGGCCAATCGTCTCAGGTTTCAAAGGGTTAAGAGGATGGAAAAACAAATAGCTTTTGTTTGACACAAAGCTTTGGAAGGATGCTGCTTCAAGAGCGTCCTTTCCAGAGGATATCTAAAAAGGGAGATGAGAGTTGATCTATTTTGGTGTCTTTGCACCTCCTCCACACGTCTGTGGGTGACAGCTGTGGCTCTAAATCACTCTCCCCGGGTCACCTCACACTGTCCTGGGCTGATCCTCTCTGCAGAACCCCTCTGTCTATAATCCACAGCAAATCTATCACAGCACTTTGTGAGGAGGTTAGATTTCCCAACCTGAAGGTGCGGAGGCTCCTGAAACTGTTGAGTTTGTAATTAGAAACATTTTTGATTCCATATAGGAAGCAGACTTTTCACGTTACATGAAATAGTTGGAACGAGGTTTTAATATTAAGGGTACAGTGGGTACAATGCAGATATATGTACATACATGTACGGGGTTAAATGGTGATGGCTGTCACATTGTTGCCCCGACACCTCTACTCTGATAATCCAGGCACGCTGACAGTGATAATCAGAGCTCTCACTGATAAGCCACCTGTCTTCGTATTGTGTTTTGCCTGCCTGTGTAATACCAGGCCGCCGGCACGTCCAGACCAGGCTGGTGGAGCCCAGAGCTTCCTCCCTGAACAGTGGCGACTGTTTCCTGCTCATCACGCCCCATCACTGCTTCGTCTGGACCGGAGAGTTCGCCAACGTCATTGAAAAGAACAAGGTGAGTCTGGCTTCAGGGCGCTGCAAAAATAACTCAAATATGTTGAGAAAGAGCCAGTTTGGGTGGACTTTTGTCAACACAGGTGGAGTCAAGGTGCTGTTATGTGGGGCAGACTTCACGTGCAGGATGTAAACACAGAGCTGAGAGGAAGTAATGGTGGCACAGTGCAGGAAGAAGTGTGTGTTGAAAGGAAATGTGTGTATGTGTGTCTGGGGGTTGTTGCAGGAAGCAGACACAAAATACGGCTATTGTTTAAAGCCTGGTCTGATGAGCTGTGATTGGCTGAACAGAGCGCTGACCTCAATTGGACATAAAGGAATGCTCTGTGCCACGGCCTTCATTCTTTATGAGGGGGTTGTTTGAGATTAGGTCATTAGAGTTTGCAGACTCTTCTTCCTGAGTCATGAACATGAACTTTTTTCCCTCAAAACCATCAGGTAGTCTACGGTTTGAGAAAATAAACCTAAAAATACTGTATGTGTAGATGCACAAACAACAACTTGGACTCAAAAATTAACTTATTGAATGTTGATGGTCATAGGTCATAGGTCAAAGGTCAAAGTGACCTTGGATTCTGCTCATTCTCGTGAACATGATATCTCAAGAACACCTTAAGGGAATTTCTTCAAATTTGGCACAAACATCTATTTACATTCTACAATGAATAAAGTAGATTTTGGTGGCCAAAGGTCAAGGTCAGTGTGAATTTGTATCCATTTCATTCTCAAATGTGATATCTCAAGAGAACCTTGAGGGAATTTCTTCAAATTTGGCACAAACTCCCACTTGGACTCAACAATATACTATTTCTAAATTGGAGGTTGAAGGTCAAGGTCACAATGACCTTGCTATATATCCAGAAGGTCAAAGGTCATCCATGTTTCCATAGGCATGGATGTAAACTGTAAGTTCATCTTGACTGGTGCGTGTAGGCATAAAGGCTTTAATTTTAGTTCTCTGACATTTTTTCAGGCTTCAGAGTTGGCAAACTTCATCCAGAGAAAGAGAGATCTGGGGTGCCGAGCTAACTACGTCCAGGTCATCGAGGAGGGTGTCAGCACACACAGCCATGCTGCCAAGGACTTTTGGAAGATTCTGGGAGGGCAGTCGAGTTATCAGTGTAAGGATTTGTATTGATAAACTCACAACAGTCCTGGAAGCAGTGAAATGCAAGCTGATCCTCTTTTCTGTCTTCTTGCAGCTGCGGGAACACCAGATGAAGACGAGCTGTATGAGGGAGCCATTGTAGAGACAAACTGTATTTATCGCCTGATGGATGACAAACTGGTCCCAGATGATGATTTCTGGGCCAAGGTGCCTCGATGTTCCCTGCTCAACCCCAAGGAGGTCAGACAACCTGACGAGTATAAACACGTTAAACAAAACATTTATCCTGACTGTTAAAAATCAGCCTGGGATTTAAAGCCACTATGTATATAAAAAATGACACTGTTGGGTTGCAGAAATAAAAAGCGTCTTTCTCTCTGTTTCTGTGCAGGTTCTGGTGTTTGACTTTGGTAGTGAGATGTACATATGGCACGGAAAAGAAGTCACACTGGCACAGAGGAAGGTGGCCTTCCAGCTGGCCAAACACCTGTGGAACGGCACCTTCGACTACACAAACTGTGACATCAACCCGCTTGACCCGGGAGAGTGCAACCCACTCATACCCAAGTATGGAAACATACTGCATCGTTATAAAACTGTATGTGTGTTTTCAGTGATTTAGGAGGTTTCGAAACACCTGATAGACAGAGAGAGATGATGCAAAAACATGTAATGAAAAATAGTGTGTTAAATTACCACATTTTGCAACAGTTTCTACTGAAGGTGTTTATCAAGCATTAGAGTCATGATATGTAATACTATTAAACAGATATTTGCATATGTGTAGGCCATGGGGGAACAATTTTGTATAAGTCCCCTGTAATCCAGTATTGACTAATCACGTTTGAGCGACAGGTAAACAGTCCATGTGGAGAGAAGGAACACTTTGGCTACAGCTAAGAATGATTAAGCTTTTTATGAGCCTTTTAAATTGTATTTATCTTCGTGTATGCAGACATCTGTTTATAAAGATTAGCCAAAAAACCTGGCACAAAGAAGCGCAAGTTTTGCACCCACTATCCACTGGCCAGATTGGATTTCCCAAATATTGACTATTGTCATCAGATCAATAGCTGATGAGTTTTCAAGGCACAATATGAAATGATTCCTTTACACTAAAGCATCAGGCTGAAACATCCGATTACAAAAAGGTTGCTGGTAAAATTTTCTGCCACTTAGTGTATACTTATTGAAGGAACATTTATATGCGTTTCCAGTGTTTTTGTATGTGATTTTTAAATATCAGATAACGACAAATTAGTTCTTGTACTTGTGTCATGATGGATGTTTCCCAGTGACCACGACTCTGTACAGTCTGTAAAACCTGCAATGCAGTTTATCGTATTTACACTTATGTGTTTAGAGTTTTATTTTGTGTGCAGATGTATGCAGTGGTTCAGCCTACCTTTAAATAAGGTGTTCAAAAAAACTGCTTAACCACCAAAAAACATGTTATTAGTCAGAGGGTAGAGCTCCAGTCTGACTTGATGGCCTCAGTGTTTCTCATATTTGTCATTAACAAGCAAATTCAACATATGGCTGCTGGACAGTGAATTGAGAACATTTGATGGAAGGACGGGTATTGTGTGGCTGAAGTACTGTGTCCTCCTCACCTGTAGGAAAGGTCAGGGCCGACCTGACTGGGCGGTGTTCGGCAGACTGACTCAACACAATGAAACCACGCTGTTCAAAGAGAAGTTCCTGGACTGGAGCGACTCCAGGAAAACACCCAGTCCCACAAAAAACAATGACCATGCCGCTGATCAAAAGGTACCAAAATGTAATACAGAGTCACACTGATTATAGTAATACTAATAAAATACGTATTACTATAATCAGTCTGACACAAAGAATAATGTAAATATTTGACATTCTCTCAACAAATGAAATAAATCAATAAATGAATAAAAAAATAATTTGTGCATAATGCGATACAGCCCTTCTATAATGACAAAGACAATAACAGATAAAGAAAAGTAACAAAGTAAAAAGTAACAATTACACCTGCACTTTTGCATCTGTTCCTTGACCCTAACCTGCCCATTCCCCATGGGTCTTTCTTGAATTTCAATTATACATGCACAAAGTTTCTTCCACATGCATTATAGAATTTAAAGGAAAACAAGCATGAATACAGATTCATATCATATTTCTAGCTAAGTCTGGTGCCGCCTCAAATGATATGTACATTCTATCCTCCTATTTCTATCCTTCGTGTCCACCCCAGGAGCAATCCACCTCTGATCACCCCCACGCGTACAACGCCTCCCTGATGCTGCCCGTCCATCAGGCGCCCATCTGCACCAAACTGGACGGTTTCAACGTGGGCCGCGGTTACGGTCTGGTGGAGGCTGAGGAGTGGCGTAGCTACGAGATCACCACGCTGGCGGTGGAGGTGTGGCACATCCTGGAGTTCGACTACAGCCGCCTGCCGCGCCAGAGCATCGGCCAGTTTCACGAGGGCGACACGTACGTGATGAAGTGGAAGTACATGGTCAGCACTGCAGGTAGGTGTCATCTATTTACACATATGCACCATCACTTATACACACAGACGGGAGGAGCTTGAGTTCTATTTAAAGTCAATAAAGCTTTATTCATGATTTAATTCAAGAACCTAATATTGTTAAACTACTGCACTGCCTAATATGGCACTAATAAGATCATTTGCAGTTTTCCTCCTCCCAAGAAGCACTGCATGACCCTAGTTTTTATGTGGCTTACTGTAAACGTAGGCCACTTAAACTGCACATCATAGCCTTCTCTGAAATACCTCTGACTCACTCTGAATATGTCCATCTTTGATTGAGACCCCATTGTTCTCTGTTCCAGACATTTAATGATGTGGTTGAATTGCCTCTGCTGTTCTATTCTCTACAGTAGTAGATCAAAGTAGTTAACCATGAAAGAGTCTCCCAACTAGTTTACATTAAATCATCCATTTCAAATGAGATTAACATCTGAAGTACTCTGCTCAGCCTGTTGACCCCACGACCCGGCCCCGGTTAAGCAGATGAAAATGGATCGATGGAAATTAGATTAACAATCATTTCTATGCCTCCTCGCTGGCGTCAGCTGTGGCCAGAGGCATTATTTTTGGGGTTGCACAACTTATTATTATGATGCCATATCCTTAAGGCCTTATGGGAATTTCTTTAAATTCTGCAAAAACATCCACTTGGACTTAACGATGAACTGATTAGAATTTTGTGGTCAGAGGTCAAGGTCACTCTGACCTCATCCGTCTCATTCTTATGAACACAAAGGCCTTAATGGAGCTAGCTCAAATTTGGCACAAACGTCCACTTGGACTCAAGGATAAAGTGATTAGAATTTAGTAGTCAGAGGTCACTGTGACCTTTTCTGTCTCAATCTTTTGAACACACGATCTCAAGAACACCCTGAGGGAATTTATTCAAACTTGGCACAAACGTTTACTTGGGCTCAGCAATGAGCTGATTAGAGCCTTGTGGTCAAAGGTCAATTTGACCTCATATTTGTTGCATTCTCATGTATACGATATGTGAAGAACAGGGGAAGAGGGAACTGTTTCAAATTTGGCATAAAGGTCCACTTGGACTCAAAAAAGAGCTGATTTGAATTTAGTAATTAAAGGTCAAAGGTTATTGTGACCTCCACCATCTCATTCTTGTGAACACAAGGGCCTTAAGGGAACTAATTTAAATTTGGCCCAGACATCCACTTGGACTCAAGGATGGACTGATCAGAATGTCTTTGTCAAAGTTCACTATGACCTCACAAAACACAAATGTTTTGACCGTAACTCAAAAATGTATTTGCAAATTATGAAAAAAATTCACACAAATGTTTTACTGGAGAAAATGGCGAAGTGAGTACATGTCATATGCAAAAGGTCAAAGGTCAATTTCACTGTGACATCATGATGTTTTGCAAAAACACTTTTTTGGCCATTATTAAGTGCCAAAACTTGGAGAGAAGGGGATAAATGTGGTCAGATACTGAATTAGTGACACTAATTTTAAGTGTCTATCTTCTGTGATCTTCTGTGCTGCCGAGTAAGATGTGTGTGACGCATCAATGTTTTAGAATATGCAGCTTATTTGCAGCAACATTCATGTTTAAAGCGCTGTCAGTTGTCATGGTTACATGTGAGTGTGGAAAGACATGGATTGTTAACAATTTTACTGGTTCACTGAGTCACTCAGCCACAAGACGGTAATTCTAGTCTCATAAGATCCTGTTCCATGATTAGTCCTGTACGCAGCACTGAATAGTTCTCACGTTAGTCAGACATTAAATCTTTCTAACAATCTCTCTCCATCATCAGTTGGAAGGAGACAGAACCCTGAGCAGCAGAAGACAGCAGGAGCTGGGAAGGAGAAGTGCTGCTACTTCTTCTGGCAGGGCCGCAACTCCACGGTCAGCGAGAAGGGAACGTCAGCGCTGATGACCGTGGAGCTGGACGAGGAGCGAGGAGCACAGGTACGCCAGAGAGCATTGTTTGTATGTGTTTTCTTTGTCTGTCCATTTTTGTATATATAGTTGTGTGAGCTTTACTCCTTACCTATCACTTCATCTTCCTCCAGGTTCAGGTGCAGCAGGGGAAGGAGCCGCCATGTTTCCTGCAGTGCTTCAAAGGAGGGATGGTCATCCACTCGGGGAAGAGAGAAGAGGAGGAGGAGAACTCCCAAAGTAAGCTGACATTACAGCTTTAATACCATTTTACATGCTTTCATTCTTCATTTTTTGATAATTTTGGCTGTGTTCATGCACATGGCATATATTTTTGCAAGACTCTGTATTTTTGATTAATCTTCTTTAATCAGCTCAGCTCCTACAATAAGTGTAAAATACACTGTAAAAACAAAACTGTGGCATGTGCCCTTGAAACCCATTCAAACTGCAATGTTTCATCCCACAGCCATCAAAGCATAGAAACATGCATTGCATTATTTCTGGGTATGGTGTTACCATATTTGGCATATGGAGAAAATACATGCTATTTCCATTTGATGTTGTTTAAAATAATAATCTCAGCGAAAGTAGAAAATTATATAAAAGTATAATGTTTTTTATAGCCTGATTTTGAAAAGTTCATTTAGTATGTAGAGTGATATGTGTATGGATATTTGACACTGCACAAAAAATAATACTGTCTAAAAATCAACATTGCTGCTAATCATTGACATATCCTTGGCTGTGATAATCAGAAAATAAAAATAATCTGCTTCGCATTTAGTATAATGAAAATAATTATTTTTTAAATTAAAAACATAGTGGCATCATGATAAAACCTGTCGTATAAAAGGTTAAAATTCTGAAAATTAATGAATATTTGATATTTATGATTAGGACTGATGTTAGTTAAAAAAATAACTCAATGAAAGTAAAAAATGAAATGGAGTTTTGTGCACAGAGAGATACAAGTGTGTGTAATATTAAAATTAGCCTTAAGGGAACTAGTCACCAATCATCAAGACAGTTTGCTCTGTGCTGCTATTCCATCTTTCTTTTCTACAGATTTAATAAGCTAATAGTCTGTTTAGAGGTCCATATTTTGCTTGATCTTTGACTGTTCTCAATGAATAAAAGTCACACTGTGGCAGTCATATAAATTTATAATCGACCCATAAAGAGTGACTCATACAGTATATATGAGAACTGTGTTGTGGCTCAGAGAAGAAATGGATTGCGAGAACAGCAACCCTCCTGAGGGAAAAAAACTGAAACTTTCCGGACCTCCATATTTTCCCACACGTCAAAAAAATAAAAAACAGAGCTCTTGTGTTCTTTTGGCAACAACACGTTACACGTTAATAAAGAATTTTCCTTTTTTTCACAGTTAATGTGAACAAATTTTTTGAGATATGAGCATTAGCAAGATAGCCTAAAATGTAAAAAAAAACATTTAGTTACGTTAGTGTGTATGTCCTTCAACCCTCGCCCTGCCCCTGCTCCCCTCAGGTGACTGGCGTCTGTATTGTGTGCGAGGGGAGGTGGAGGTGGAGGGCCACCTGCTGGAGGTAGCCTGTCACTGCAGCAGTCTGCGCTCCAGAGTCTCGATGGTGCTGCTGAGCGTTAGCCAGGCCCTCATCTACCTGTGGCACGGCTGCAAGTCTCAGCCACACACACGGGACGTGGCACGCACCGCCGCCAACAAAATCAAAGAGCTGTGAGTGGAAACTTCATTTTCTCCCTTTTAAGTATTCAGTCAGCACAAGTCAAAGTGACCCAAGAGGTGAAATTCAAACGAGTGGAATTTTTCCATTTGACTTCTGCCAACAAATAACCGAAAAGTTCCTTGATCCTCTATTGATTGCCTTGATGCATTTGGATAAATCCATCTCTGATTTGTTTTCATAGTGCTGTTCTCATCAGTCTGTATATTTGTCTTTGCGCAGCTGTCCTCTGGAGACAGGCCTCCACAGCAGCAGCAAGGTGACCATCAGGGAGTTTGATGAGGGAGCCGAGCCCACAGGATTCTGGGAACCTCTCGGGAGGCGGGACAGGAAAACGTACGACTGCATGCTGCAAGGTGGGAGAACCAAAGCGCATGAAACCCAAAGACTGATTTTAACATTGATTGTTAATTAAGCTGTGGATAGTATGATTAACTTATTATTATTATGTATTTGTTGACCTTTGACCCTCAGACCCAGGGAGATTTAACTTCTCACCACGTCTGTACCAGCTGAGCAGCAGCTCAGGGGAGTTTGCAGCTGTGGAGTTTCTGTATCCTGCCAGGAACCCCAAGGAGGTCAACTCGATGCCGTTCTTGCAGGAGGACCTTTATGCAGCCTCACAGCCAGGTGCACACATGCATTCATCTTACTGTGCATGTGAAGATAATAATAGGATCTTTTATATAACAGGTTTTTAAAACATGTTCACGTGTTCTAATGTATTTTTCTTCATTTCTTCACTTCAGCTTTAATTGTAAAAGAAATAAATTTAATTTTACTCATTAAATGACATCACAGCCCAACTTAATTTATTTTTATACATTAACACGGGACCTAAACAAACATTTGTTATACAGATTTCTTAAATTTGTTAATGAAATAATTGTGACTAAAATATGTTCAGAGATGGATATTTTACTATTGAAAAAAAATGTGTCAGTGCAAAACTGTTTCGTAATAGCCTCAAACATATCTTTGGCCTGTCCCAAGCATGTCTTAAAAAAAATCAAACCAAGCTGTTAGATTTCAGAGGTTTCAATGCATCTGTAAGGCGCATGAGCGCAGCACAAGAAAACTGATGTCGAAACTAACTCCTAACCATGAATCAGCTGCCTGAAAAAATGATGAGCGGCCACTTAAGCTAAACTGTCCTCACTCTGAAAGTCTAATTATGGTGTTCTCATCTTGTTTTCTTTCTGTGATTTTCAGCCCTGTTCCTGGTGGACAACCATCACGAGGTGTATCTGTGGCAGGGCTGGTGGCCTCAGGACAGTGAGAGCACCGGCTCAGCCCGAATCCGCTGGGATTCAGACAGGAAGTGTGCCATGGAGACAGTGCTGCAGTACTGTAAAGGTATTCCACTTCAATATTCCAGTTATTAGATACATAAAACATTATCTGTTACTGACTGCTGTGTAATATTCTATATATTTTTTTATTGTTTTGTTTATTTTTTAATTGCAAGACAAAAGACACAACATTGACAAAACTAATAAAATCCAATATAACAATAACAACATGAAATAAGAACACTGAAAATAGGTCAGTCAACTAAATTTCCACAAGGGTCGAGGCTGTTGATTTGATGTTAGTATATGCGGTGTGTGTGTGTGTCTGTCTGTCTGTCTCTGTGTCTGTCTCTGTGTCTGTGTCTGTCTGTGTCTGTGTGTATACGCGTGTGTGTGCATAAGCATATGTATATATATTCTAAACCTGTCATTCTGGTATGTTGGAGAGAAAGAAATGGGGAAAAACATAAATGAAGTCATTAATTAATTAGTAAACATAAAAAGAAAAAAAAGACAAGAAATAAATGAATGAACAGATAGTTAATCAATAAAAATGAATAAATTAAATAAGAAAAAGGTGAGGGGGGGTTTATGAGATAAAACATTTTAGCTTTTTCTTTCTTAATTGAATAATTGAATGTTAGATTGAGAATACCCTCAGACAGCGGCACAACAATGAATATGAACTGCAGTGCAGAATTACCACAGCAACGACTGCTAGGTGCCAAAATGTTCCGAAAATGAGAAAATCTGTGTCTTTAAAACTGCCATTCTGCTGCTGTTTTGTTCTCACAGAAAAGAATGAGAAGAAACCTCCCAAAGCGTATCTGATCCACGCTGGTCTGGAGCCACTCACCTTCACCAACATGTTCCCCAGCTGGGAGCACAGAGAGGACATCGCTGAGATCACTGAGAGGGTGAGTGAGTGGATCACATCATATAATCTGATTAATTCCGTCATCTGATATGAACCCAGATTGCTCACAGTGTCTGCCTTTTTGTACAAAGAAGAGACTTCCAGATCAGTCCAGGTGTAAAGCATCATCCCTCACTGATTTCCTAATTAAATTTATCATCTAAGATCCGGCTCTGGTGCTTTTTGTGTTGAAAAATAACAGATTTTGTGTGTGTGTGTGTGTGTGTGTGTGTGTGTGTGTGTGTGTGTGTGTGTGTGTGTGTGTGTGTGTGTGTGTGTGTGTGTGTGTGTGTTTGTGTTGGCAGGAGGCAGAGGTGTGTAACCAGATTATCCTGGTGGAGGACGTGTTGGCCAGGCTGTGTAAGACCACGTACCCCCTGGCAGATCTTCTGGCCCGGCCGCTGCCCGAAGGAGTCGACCCTCTCCGTCTAGAGGTCTACCTGTCTGATGAGGACTTTGAAGTAAGAACCTGCAGTCTACATGCTGTCACTGATGTTACTTAACGATGATAAACCACACCCACATCCACAATTTAACCCCTTGATAACTAATTTCTTTCAAAAACATTAAATGAGGGAGGCAAGCAACCTAACAAGAAATGGCCCAAAAAATAGCAAGAAATTCATAAAAAAAACTTACAAATAAGTTAGTTAAAATAAAATAAAAATAAAATTCATCATAATGATATAAACTAGAAATAATAATAATAATAAAAACAGAAAATGAGTCAAGAAACTGCTTAAACAATTCTATTTCTCCTGTTTTCTGTGATATCACTTTAAATATATAGGAGAATAATAAATATAGCTGTCTGAACATTTTCCCCCTGTTTTTTGGTAATATCCACTTGTCACCTTTTACTAATTTTTTGCAGTTTGCGGGACATTTCTTGCCAAGATGTTCATTATGATTTTTACCATGTTTGTGAAATACATCAAACTGATTTTTGTAGGTTTCAGAGGTTTAAATACTTGCGAAAGGCGTCAAAACAGTGCACAAGAAAACCAGTGTTGACCAAAAAACAAAGCAGGAAACTCTTAAAAGATTACAAGAATAAAAAAAATAAGCAAAAACACAACAAAATGAGTCAAGGAAGTGCTTAATAATCAAATTTTTATTATTTTTTTATTTGACATAATTTCCAATATATAAATAATATGTCTAAACGTAGCACAAGAAAAGTGATGTCAATTCAGGTGTTAAAGCGTTAAACATTATATATAGTATATAATTTAGCAGCTAAATAGTTTAATATTTCCCTCTTATGTCTGTTGACACCAAAACAGATAGAAGGGTGAATATTGGACTTATGGCTGTGTATTAATTTTTCATCTTTTTCAGATTTCCCTCCTGTTCACTGCCCTCTTTACTTTTTGTAATCTTGTCTTCTGTCATTTTCTGCCATCTTTTCTCCATCTTACTGTCTTTTTATGAACTTATCTACTTCATTCATTCCACCCTCCAGGGTGTAGGGGCTTATGGGAAGGTGAGTCATCTGACGTGAGCATGGATGACCTGGACTAGTGCTCCTGTTGCACAGCATCATCTCTCCTCCCTCAGTTTAAAGGAATACTTCACGCCCCAGACGACCATTTGTATATCAGTCATTTACCTATTTTAGTGTGAATTCTTGAAGAATACTTCTTCTCACATGCCTTCACAATGGACGAAGAGTCCAAAAATAAAGAAAATTCTTGATGATTTGAGGTAATAGGGGTCCATGTTTAACAATTGTAAAAATAAAACGAAATACAAACTTTCACACAAGTCTTGCATGATAATCGAAGTTTAACTTATCCAGCCGTTTACTCTGTACTTTCCAAACAGACAGTCCTTTTCCAACAGGGAACTGAAAGTGAAACTTGTCACTGACAAAAACAGTAATTTTATCTGGTTTAACTAACCAATCAATGCAGCAGTAGACCAGCGGCTCCTGAGTTAGTTTTGTGTAACTCTAATTGAAGTCTTTTGACAGGTTAATTTGAATTCGCCAAAGTAACACGTTAACACAAATAAAGTAAGAGTTTAAGGCAGCAGTAGAGCAACAGCTCCTGTATTCAGTGAGGTAAAATCGCTGTTTTCGTCAATGGAGTCTGGTTGAAAGACAGCATGGGTAAGTTTCACTCTCAGTTTTAAATGCTGAGGTTTTAGCATTGTATATAAATCAGGGATAGTTGTCCATATTGTAGTAGGTTCTATGCAAAATTTGGAAAGTCTTTAAGATAGTGTGGGAATATTCTTTCTATATCGACATAGTATTGGGTTGTGTATAGAAATTGGATAGCAATTTCTATACTTCTTTCAATTCCTTTTTAAACATGTGGTATCTAAGCTTGCTTGAGTGTTTGGTTATTGAGATTAATGTAGATGTATCGGCCTACTTTTTGTCTTTTTGTTTTTGTTCATTGCACTTGGTCGTAAAGCTTTTGCTTTTTGGGAAGTCATGAGAATACAACTGCATAAATGAGACTTGGATTATACTGTACAGTTCTGTGAGAGTTTGTAAACAGATGTTTTGATATAGTTTTGCTTTTATTAAAGGTGGACCCCTATTACTCTGCTGATTAAGAATTCTCCTAGTTTTTTCATCCTTCATTCATCATGAGGGCATGCAAGTAGAAGAAAGTTCTCTTCACAAATTTAATTAAACACCAGGTAACTAAGAGATACTCATGTGGTCATTTTGGTGGTGATGTATTCCTTTAACCATAATCCATTTTCTTTCCAACTCTTCATCATCTCTTTTTGTTTATCTGCTCTCTGATAAAACGTCTAATTCTTTTCCCGTTTAGCATGTTCACTCACTCTATGAGCTGGTGTGGAAACTACTGAATCCTTCAGATATTAGCTCTTAAACCATATTTAATAGGGATTTGAACTGAAGAATGATGTTCATTGTCTCACTCGTGCATGAGTGTGTTCTCAGAGGTTACTCATTACTCGCAATGCAAGCTGGGGGATTGTTTGGTTTGAAATCTGAAACAATCTGTACGGTCAACAATAGTGTGAATGCTGAATATGCGCGGCTGTTTCCACAGAAAGCCCTGGACATGAGCAGAGAGGAGTACGGAGCTTTGCCTGGCTGGAAGCAGGTGAACTTGAAGAAAGCGAAAGGACTTTTCTGATTGGCTGATCTGAAGACACCAGGATGTTGTTCTGTCTCATGTGTTTACGTCACGTGACGGAGGCTCAGGGGCTGCTCCTCCTGAGTTAACCGACGGAGGGTTGAGGACTGATGGAGTGATGAAGGTATGGAAGAGATGATCAGTGAATGAGAGATGTGCCAGCTTCTTGCGCTGCAGATTTCCCTCCCATCTGCCTTTTTTTTGTGTTTTGGTCGTAGAAGTAGGAGACAAATGTAGGCGAATGCACTTCTGATTAAATGTGTTCTTTAAAGTCACACTCTAGAAGATTCAGATGACGTCCATAAGCATGGAGTGCAGGTCCAAGAACTTTACTGAATTTGATGTTGATGTATGTACATATGTACCATATGCGCCACAGCCCAGTGCCCGTATACTGTCAGCCATGCAGCCATGTGTTTCACACACTCCACATCACACTCTCTGCTATTCCTCTGTTTGTTTGTGCGTTACAATTAATTTATATTTATCAAATCCACATTTTTTAAAAAAGCTCCATGAATATTCACCGAGCTAAATTTGAATGAATAAACTATGTAATTAATGCGGAGGTTTGTGTCATATGTTGATAAATAGCAGATATTACAGAATGCTGTACAGTTCACCATTTGCCATTTACAAATCAAGCGATGCAGCTTTATTTGGATGCATCCAGTTTTTGTTTCAGACGGGAAAAAGGATACAGGCTCAATGAAAGGCAAAGACGGCGATTATGAAATGTATCTGATTTTTCAGTCATACGGTGTATAGTGCCTTGCTTTTGTGTACAGTTTATATACAGATCCTAGTCTGCATTTTGAAGACTTTTTGTGATATAAAGAAATATTAGAAAAATAAACTCTGAATGTTGGAAAGCCACAACATTTCTGTTGCCTTTTTGTTTTCTTCATGGTGCAAATTTAACTTATTCATATACTGTATTTTGAATTCTTAGATTCATATCATGAGCTTCAGTATGTGACCAGTAGATCCAGTAGAGGGCAGTATGATACTAATTTCTGTGGATTCGAGACAATGAAGCGGACAGAAGCTCCCGATGGATTCACAGTGAGTCATATTTAAATATGAGATTACTCTTTTACTATCTACAACAAGGGACACGGTGTATGTGTGTCACTATTCTCTTGTCAAACTTATAGTCCACTGAAGGACAAGACAAACAGTAGCAGAGGATAATTCTGAAAGCTAAACAGATGATTTGCACAGTTAACCAAAAAAAACAAACATTTTTCCTGCTTCAAATTCTGTTTCTTTCTTATATAATTACCTTAATCTATAATTTATTCATGCCTGTTATTCAAATGAAGCTGATGAAAAATTAAAAGTAGGGGGAAAAAATGATACTAAATAAGTTGGGAATTACCACTGTAGCTCTTAGGTGATTATATTAAAAAGAACAAAAGCTGATTGAAAATGATTCATATTCCTTTCTCACAGCAGATATTTTTATTTGTCATTTTATGAAAAGCACAGGTGTTACTAATAACATTAATGATGGCTCTGTTCTATTCAGGTGTTCCTATAAGCCGTGAGTGTGACTGTGAGCCAGTCTCAAACTGAGGCAGCTAACTGGAATTCAGCCATCATTAATTGTATTATTTACACCTGTATTTCATTGTTGTCCATCGTGTAAACGGCAAACAAGGTAGATCTTTGGAAAGAAAAGAAAAGCAGGAATGTTTATTGATCAAACATTTCAAAATATGAAGCCTGATTTGCTGCTGTGTTTACTCTGACAGAGACGTGTGTCTTTGAGTTTTTAGTACCTAAAAAGCAATGTAAGTATACTATGTACACATTTGTGCAGTACTTAAGCACAAATTTGAGGTATTTGCACTTGAGTGTCTTTATTTCATCATCCTTCATACTTCCAATATTGTACATTTACTCCACTACAAAGACTTTTTCATACAAAACAGGATAAAGTTATGCACTGTTAGAGACTAAAGCACCATGAAAAGTATAACTAACGTCATGTATACTTTGTACCATACAAAGTATGTACATGGGCACACACACACACAAAGTGTATATATATTGTATATATATATATATATATATATATATATATATATATATATATATATATATATATATATATATATATATATATAGCTTTAGTCACTTGTTACTTCACACATTCAGATTTCTAATACAAAATCTGAATAAAACTGATAATCTATGATATATCTTTATAGATTAAATCATTCAGCAGTATATAAAGTAATTCAAATGCTGTGCTATGTCAGCCATTATGATGAACACATTAAGGCAAGATTTTGAATCTAGTAATCAAATACATATCACTGCCACTTTTAACTAACTATTTCTGCTTTTGTTATTTTATTTTGTTGATACTTTTGTACTTTTACTAAATTAAGAGTTTGAATTGAGGACTGTTAGTTGTAACTTCTACACCATAGTATTGCCACTTTTACTTAAGTAAAAGATCTGAATACTTCTTCCCTCACATATCATATTTTTGATAATGTTAATTTAATTCATTTATACCTGTTTTTTTATGGTTTCTTTCCCACTGTTCGGTCAGCTATCTGGGGGGGGGTTTCAGGTTCTTATGTACTTATTTAATTGTTTTGTTTCCAAAGCGTGCATAACAGAAAAGGTCTGGTACCAGGCAGTTAACATCTTACACAGCCAAAGTAGATGCTCAGTCAGAGCATAAAAAACAAGTGTTTATGCTGTGTAAATTGTGCCTTTAGACGACCAGGACAGACCTATCTTTATAAAAATACTGCTGAGAAAGTCATCATGTTTTCCTGTCAGTCTCATAATAACACCTGTGTGGCTCTGATCATGGCTCCTCTGGGTTTTCGTACGCTGTAACAACCCACAGAACCGTTCAGCCTGTTTGCCTCACATATGGCAGCTTTATGGATTCTGTTAAAAGCTCAATTACCTATGTGAAGTCACAGGTGAAAGCTGCGATCAGCCTTCCAACCTGTCAAACTTCACAGCCTCATTTTCCAGGCTGTCCTCCAACTCTTTACACACACACACACACACACACACACACACACACACACACACAAGCTGAAAGCTCTCAGATGTTCTCAATATCAGCCGTTGGCCTGTGTTGAGGAACAAGAGCAATTAGAGGGGAATTTCATGCAATCACAGTAGAACAATATACACAGCAGGTTTCTGTTCATCCAACTGTTGCTCGAGTGTTGCTCAATATTTTAACAGCCTCACTGACAGCCTGCCCCGAAACAGCAACAAGAGAAAGAAGAAGCTGCTGCCTTTTCCAAAAAGGTTGGCAAGGCGCTGCATGGTTCTCGCTGTTTTTCATCTGCTCGCCCTCTCTTGCATGCTAAGTTGTTGGATGCTGAGCCTGCGCTGGATTATTCGTTTGCACATGCCTCCTCTGAACTCCTCTGGCCTGCGAGGAGTTTGATGTGCGACATGGAGCATATCCGCCCACCCGCTCCTCCACACCCACTCAGTGCAACATGCTCCAACAACCAACCCCCCTCCCCAACACCTTCTCCACCCCGCCTGTCTCTGTCTCCAGGAAGACCGTAGGATGTACAGTATGGTACTGCGCACACACACTCTGCCAGGTGTGTGTATTATCTGTGAGACCGTTTTGACTCTGAGCCCAGTTTCTGTGCTGAGCTCCAACCAGCTTTTCTTTTGATACAATCCCTTTACAGGATGCAGAAACATGAATGCAAAACACCCTGACACACACACACACACCTGTACAGTACACCATGTGGATACACACACACAGAGGATCTAGCAGTGTAGTAGATGTACTAAAAAACCTACCAGAATCGGATGCAAACTGAAGGTCAGCAATCTCACAAAGAAAAATGAAACTGGTTGGAAGTCATCAAGTATATGTATTCAGGTGCTAAAGAATCAGCTCACCCAAATGACCAAAAGTTTTAGTTTGCGCTAGTCACATTTGAAAAAGAAAATCACTGTCAATGATTTCACGATTCTTCTGGATAATCCATAAAGCGCACCGTCCAGAGTTTTCAAAGGGACTTTTTCTTTGATAGAGAACATTTCCATTTTGCCATTATTTCCTGTGAGATGTGAAATTTTATGACTTGGTTAAAATAGTTTCAAAATCCCCTTGTTAACTTTTATGTGTCGCATCGAGCACAGTTAAACTCTCCTGCAGTTAATTTCAGGGCTTACAAGTACATTTATCCCACAGACACAGACACAGACACACACACACACACACACACATACACACAGACACAGTATCTGATCCACAGAAATATATCTGAGAAAATAGTTAAGTTTGCTTTTGAATGTGGATACAGTTGTTAGAGATCTCAGGTCATCAGCATTGCTCCAGGAGCAAAGTAACCTGATCTGGGTCTTATTCTTTTTCCAGTTTGGTTTTTTAAACTCTTTAAATCAGCTAAGAATAGACTGTGGACTGCTTACCCATTGCCAGTAGAGCAAAGCTGTGTACACGGCCCTGCAGCAGATGAGCATGCATGTATAGTTGTGTTGGTGTGTCAGTTTGACGTCACAGACAGGCCGGAGAACAGGTGGACAATAGAAAGCATCATGGAGAGAGGTCTGTGAAAACTTAACGGTGGTTACTTCTCTCTTACTTATTTCTTCAGTCTCTCTTTCAATTCAGAGTGATTTGAATTGACGTTTTAGTGTTGCTTTGGCGGAGGTTAATTAGTGGAGGAATGTCACTGTATCCCGCCACTTAAGGCACCTGATTTACCCAGGTGCTGTGTTTCCATCAATGCCGATCAGAGCCAGAGGAGATACATACTGGTGTCTACTGCAGAGTCATTTGAAAAACAGATGTTAGCAGGTGTGTTAGTGAACTTTTTGTGCCGTGGGAATAAGGTTTTAGACTATATAAAGCTCCCCCCACTACCAAAAAGACAATTATTTTCACTGGTTGATTCTAAGGACTCTTTGTGACGAGTGAATTGACCCAGAATGTGTGAAACTGGTGGAGTGCACCCTTAAGCCCTGTGAATATAATAAAGCAATACATATAACACTATAAAAGGGGGCATTGTGCATCAGGGCTTCTTTTGTAACGTCCTATGTTTATACCGTATTGTGGCCTCTAGTGAAGTCAGGGTCTGAATATTTGCCATAAAAAATAAATGGAACTTGAACAAAAACCATCACGTCCTCGATTAGTATGTGACAGCGCTTCATAGCGAGCCTCCACAGACAGCGATTCTGCACCTCTGAGGCAGTGGCGGGGAAAGGTGAAACTGTAATGTTTGTGATTAATTATTAGATTATGCAAAGGGTAATTAAAATATCAGTCAATATTTACCGGGCCATATGCCACGGGCGCTTTTGCAGCCATGGCTCGCCTGTGAATTTTAATATCCCAAACAGGGGGTGAAAGGCGCCCTTTGGCAGGTATCTCCCTAATGCTCTTAACCATCTGTCGACGCTCAGCCCACTTCCACACTAACATAATGTTTTGTTTATGATAACAGTGTTAATTCAACACAGGCTTAGGTGCAAAATGGCACAGTTGAGCTTTAGCACCATTTATTCCACAATATTTGCATTTGGCGGCGTGCCTGCCCAGCGGCACTCCTCCCCTCTCCTCCTCTCCTCCTCTCCTCCTCTCCTCAATCCACACAAGATGACAAGCAGCGAACAATGAGAGTCCAAATAAGGCTTAGCACATATTCTTCTGCGTGCTGTGTTTCCTTTTTGTTCACAGTTTCTATTTATGTGTGGATTATCAGCTGCTTTCGGCATCACAATGGAGCTGCAGCTTCCTCTCCTTCGACAATTCCTTCTCTCCTGATTCCTCCTCTCCTCCTCCTCTGATGCCTCCTCTCCTCTCCTGTTTTTTTAATTCTATCTCCTCTCTTGATTCCCTCTTCTCTCCTCTCTCTCCATGGGTACTCATCTACTTTCCTAATTCCTCCTCTCCTTCCCTGATTCCTCCTCCCCTCCATTTTTACTCCTCTCCTCTCATGATTCCTACTTTTTCTCCTTTCCTCCTTCTTTTCTTCTCTTCTCCTCTCCTCTCCTCTCCTCTCTTGAGTCCTATCCTGTCTCCTCTCCTTTCCTGATTCTGCTTCTTCTCTCTGCCTCCTCCCTCCTGATTCCTCTCCTCTCTCAATTCCTACTCCACTACTCTCCTGATTCCTTCTTTTTCCTGTCCTCCTCTTCCTCCTTTCCTCTCCTCTCCTCTCCTCTCCTCTCCTCTCCTCTCCTCTCCCTCTTTGGGTTGGAAAAAAGCTCTAAGCCCCACACTTCCTGTCCAAAGTCTCAGAAAGCCACTTCAAAGACCTGGGCCTGAGATGATTTATGGGAAATGAATTTCAGAAAGGAGACTTTTTTTCTCTTTTCTGGTGCCCTGGGCTCTTAGTGGTAAGCTCTGCTTGTTAACCCAGATTTAGATCTCTACCCTGATGGAGCCCATAAAGTGGTGTGGATTTATATAATGTGGAGCGCAGCCACGTGCCTCAGGTCCCCTCGCTCACTGTGTCTCTCCTCTGTCTCCTGTCCAATTTAGACCTGGACGGTCACTTTGAAAGCTGGAAGGAGGCTCTGCAGCACCTGGGGCACATCAACTCCAGCAGACCACACACTGCAGCCCAGGCTCTAAAGAAGGTTAGACTTTAGTCCCCAGGTTTATGATGGAATTAACCTCGAGATGGAAAATAAGAAAGTAAAAGTTAGTTCTGGGCAGGGCTGCAACTAAAGAGTGTTTTTAACAAAATAATCTTAAACTTGAGGGCCACATAGAAACTTTTTTTCCAGAGCTATGAAACGCATATCAGATAGTGACCATGTCCTCAGTCTCACCAGCCTCTTCGAAAATATACAGTTTTTTTTTTTAACAAAGAAGTTTTTTAAGTTTTTTTTTCACAAACTTTATAGTGGTTACTTTTTTTTGTATATCCATTACTTATTCAGTCTCTCTTTCAAACCCTGTGCTGAATAATTTCAATTAATGTTTTAATGCTGCTCATGAGGAAACGGATGGTAGTTAGTTGTGGCTAATCATTAAATCTTGCTGGTAAAGGGGCTGAAATTAGCAGGTTCACATGGGTGTTGTGTTTCCATTAATGCCAATCAGAGCCAGAGGCGATACATACCAGTGACTACTGCAGAGTCATTTGGTGTGAATGCTTGTTATTGTTACCTTTTCCATTACATTTAAAAGCGAGATGACAGCGAGTGTAAGCAGGTTTTTTTGTGCAGTGGGAACGAGACTGTTGTATGGTTTATTATTTAAAGATTCACTATGCAGGACTTGTTGGTTACTATCTGTATGCATTCAAACATGGCTCCTCCTCCTTACAATGCTTGGATGTACACTGGAAGCTACTGTTGTAGGAGCGTCACATTTGTTGTCATGGAAAAGAAAGGCTATTTGACAACTTTGAAATAAAAACGGGCTGGTGGTCTGTATGATATTCAAAACATAGGCATCCCAAGAATGGCCTTTTTAGAAAGTCCTGTGTTTGTTTGACCCATCCACCACCCCAATCTATTTCCTTATGCAGACTTTTGGTCTTTATACCTCTTCTGTCTTTACTTCCATCAGCACGTTGGTCATGAGAGCACATCCTTCCTGCTTATGTGGGTTGTATTATAAATTCTATTTTGTTACTTTTCGTAGGTGAACATACAAACAGTGCATAAAAACAGCCTGACCTGATCATAATGTAGACAAAATCACCACCACACGCTTCATAAGTGATGATCAAGAGCAATAATTCTTGTATGAGTCATACATTGTTGTTTTTTTAGGAAAGTCCTGCATAGTACACCTTTAAATATCTATGTAGAAAACAGGAAGCCGTGAGCTTTGACTGATCAGCCACTTGAAGTGATGACTGATAGAAACACTGCAGAAAGAGAGACAAACCGCTTTACTTTATGAGTCTGGGATGTCCTTACAGTGTCCTACTCATTTCCTGGGACATTCCCTTGAATGAACTTTGTAAACTGGTACTAATTATGGGGAAAGCTCCTTGAAAGAACTGCCTCATTTAAACCAAAGTAAATATACCATCATGGTTCATTTATTATTGGAAACTTTATTCTTGTTGTTGAATAGTATTCTTGTGACATGTTCAGTTGTCCTGATGTGCACTGACTAAAAGCACTCTCTTATGCTGGCTATTAATTGTTATTGGTTGGCTGGAAGAGTGCAAACTGAGCATGGTCCCTATTTTTCATATTATTAGTATATTAGAACCAAATTAAACAGTTCTTGAGAGGAAATAACCAGGAAATTACAGACCCATGAAATGAAGTGTTACAAAACCCCACAATTATCAAAGATATGTGTTGATGAAGACTGTGAAATGTGGTTGAAACTTCTGGACAAAGCTGGATATATATATATATTCTAGACCAGTGGTTTCCAGCCTGAAATGACCTCTTTTCTATCATTTAGTGAACTGAGTATGCCTCACAATGGATCAGCAACTGATAAACCGAACAATCATCTCAAATTGTGAACTCCATTACTGCAGAAAATTGCTGTTTAACAAGTGATGAATTGGATGAATTTTGAGCAGATAATAATCTTACAAATTACGTACTTAAATGACTTTTGCTACTCAATTATTTCCATTACTAATCTCAAAAAATATAATATTTAAATCGTTAATCTTTTGATTTAATTATTAGTCCCCTCGTTCCGAAAGATGATACAAAAAAAGCCCCGTCAAATTTTCTTATGCATCTTCAAATGCCTTGTTTTGTCCAACCAATAGTGGAAAATATGTGTAAGATTTTTTTATATTTTTGCGCAGTAAAGGACTTAAAGTAATTTTTTCCTTTTGAAGTTTAGTTTTAATAATAAAAACTACTTTTCTTTCAGTGCTCAGCAAGGGTTGACTTTTTCTCTACCTCAGTAGTTACTTTAATGAATTAAGTATTGTTATAGTCTGCATTTTAGCATTCATTTCTTATTTTGCGCTTCCAGTGTGAGCACATTACATCATGTAAACATGGTTAGCGTGAGAACGTGCTGTGAAATGTGGATTTAAGTTGAAGACAGAAGTCACATTAATCGCTTCATCTAGGAAGAAGGAGAAGGTTAACTGCTGATACTTGAAGGTTCTGCCAATCACGGAATCAGTCAAAAGCATCTCAGCCTTTTAGAGGAGCTCCCCCATGATGCACTTCACCATTAGGTGTGACTCTGCGTGTGTGTGTGCAATTCCAAGTGCGCACCACACCTCCAAATCGAAGCCTTTGGACCGGAGTCAAGAGACTGCCCTCCTACCGCCACCTGGCATCATTAGAGGCTCTGATCCTCTAATCAACACCAACAAACACACTCCCCTCCCTCCGCCTGCTCCTCCATCCGTCCTCCCCTCCACCTCTCCACCCTGCGGTCCTGCCCTGGGCCTGGCAGCCTGCTGTGGGGAGCAGACTAGTGGATGGGTTTTTTGGGGGGTTGGGGGAGGGTGCTGCTAGCCAGGTGGGTGATGATGAGTGCAGACCCAGCAGACAGCATGCTGGGTGGTGCTGGGTGAGGGATTTAGAGAAGATTTAGAGAATTGCAGTGCAGTTCCACTCACGTACGTGATACTTTGTTTTCCGTCACACGCTCGCTGTAAAAGTTATTTTCTGCTAGACCAGTTGGCCAGAGGTGGATTTTTTGGATTTTGTAAAGCAGGAAGAGGTTGCTTGTGTCATCTAAAAAACATGTGCCAGTCAGAACTTAAATGAGCTTGACATCAAACGTTTTTTTGGTGTGTGTTTGCAAGGAAAAGAGGGTCAGGTGTATAATTTGAGACGCGCAGGGTTCCAAACAAAAACACAAAAAGCCGTAACCAAGAGGAGAGAGTGACTCAGCCTCGGGACTCGCTGTTGTGCTCTCCAAAACCCAAAGCCGGGGAAACAAAAACACCGGGCTTCTCTCTTTAGTTAAACTCCAAATGGGACGTGTGTGTTATCCCGCTCCAACTGCTCAGCCGCACTATAAAGAGTGATGAGGAGACAACATGAAAACTCTCGGGCCCCCAAACAGCACATTTCCTTATGGCACAGTTCACCCTCAGGTGACAAACAGGCTTGTTTAATGCCCCCTCCCCGACCCACACACACACACACACACATATACACACATCAACACACCCGGACGCTAACTGGAGAGAAAGCTGCAGCGAGCAAACAGCTGGCTGCTGTCTGAAGCATAATTAGTGGTTAATAAAAGAGGCTAATAAGGACTTACCTTCAATAGTCAATAGCTAAATGAAATTAGTCAGAGAGGAGACGAGGATCTACAGAGTCTGGCGGGCTGATTGGACTGATAGGATGAGTGACCTACACCTGTCCTCCAAAGCTGCTTTGACTTTTTCTGTTAAGGGATTGGAAAATAGATCAAGGAAAAGACATTGTGCAGTGTCGTATTACTCTGTTGCTCTGTAAGGCTTCAGATGTGATGCAAGACTCAGTTGAGTTCATTTTCACTCTTTGGTCCATCATGTCTCTAGGTGGCGATGTCATTGAAATCTTACAACTGTTAGATGGATTGCCATTTACTGTAAAGACGTGGCAGCCTGAATTGCGTCAGGTGGCATCAGTTGAGGACGTGGCCAGAGAGAATCTTTTATGTCTGCATGATACACTGCTGAGCGGCTTCAGGTTGAAATGCTGCTGGTAATGATGTGATATAAAGAACATGAAGGCACCTATAGGGTGGAATGGTCAGTGGATGGATTCAACAAACCCTAACCATGTGCTTTAGTTGATGTTCCGGCATTGCTGGTGGCATCCTGAAATGGACACCGAAGGATACCTCGGAGTTGGACATGCCTTGGATGCACTTAAGCGATGCACTTCAGACCATGCACTATCAACTGTTAAAATAGGGCCTTCACTCTTCTATGGACAAAACCTAATGTTTTTACTTAAGAAAAACATTGTGCTCTGTTATTCTCATTTAACGCAATTATTATCGTAGAATTATTAGAAAAGTCATCATCAAGAAAAAATTCTGCTCTTCTGAATTTACAAGATCTTGGTAATTCAGAAAAACAGGGCCCCTTGTTTGTTTGTTTGATGGTTGGTTGGTTGGTTGGTTGGGTGTTTGGTTGGTTGGCTTGCTGGTTGGCTTGCTGGATTGTTGGTTGGTTTATTTAGTGAAGTAAGACAAGACGGGTGAGAACAGACAAGACAGGACAGAGTTTAATACACTGTGTGACATGACAGACAAACAAATAAGACCATCATAGAGGAGGGAAGGAAAATAAATAAATGAATAAATAAATAAATAGAAAGCAAAGATAATCAAGGCCTTGCTGTATGAGACACAGAAAGGCCAGTAAGCTGTGTAGGGTTGTTGGTGTTGTGTGTGTGTATGCGTGTGTGTTTTTTTCTGTAATGCTCTTTGCAGCAACTTTTTGTCACATTAATACAAGACGTACCTTACCTGTGCTTTAGTATAGTCATTGTAGCTGCAGTCTAAGATTATTGCCACAGTCTCAGATTCACATACACTTCATTTAAAGCTGCTCTTTGTCAGCTCCATATAGAACATAACAGAAAGGTTTGGAGAAAAACACGATATGTTTAGCTTTGCAAGTACATAACAGCTGTTACAAGCAGAAATATTACTATACAAACACCACATAACATTGCAATTTGAATTCCCTGACAGTTGCCAAATGAAGTCATCACACCCATAAGAGCTTTCCAGTGTTTATGACATCGTGTTGTGATTAGAGTAACACTCATTGACTACTTAATGTTACCATAATGACCCTCTATAAACACTACATCTACATTATTGACTGTCAAGATATCAAGTGACACCTCATCTGCAACCTAGTGCAGTTCTCTGAAAGATATACTTGCCTAAATCTGATCCTGTCCACTCCCATGATGTCCTCGCTGACCTCAGCTCGGCCACACCTCTGCTCAGCTGTGAATACCACCTGCCCTGTTGTGCTCGCTGCAGCTCACTGTGGCCTGATCACTGCTGCGATTTACTCTCAGCACCTGAGTGCCAGAACTCATAAATATATATATACTAAAAACCTGTAAACTCCCTCCATCCATAAAAATGATTAAAGTCCCTGTTTTGGTTAACTCCGTGCCCTCCCACCACAACTGGATTTGATTTGTCAGTGCAAACCAGATGCAGGTGATGTTCCGCGTTCTCTTCCAGGGATGCAGTAAATCAAAACCAGGACAGGTCTGAATCTGATGAGCTCTGCGACGAACCTGATACCCACTCAGGTCTTGGCCAGGACCTGTGGACATACCTATGGGCTTAGGGCTTTAGATTCCCCAGGGGATGGCAATGTGCTGTCTTTACCCTGAACTCAATGCTACAGCTCGCAGTTGTTTTATTACCACCTAGTAAGCACTAATTCAGCCAGGGACGCAGAATGATGCAAGCCAAAGCAATCCGCTGAGTGTGGGTAGCTTTCAGCGCATTTCCATTTACCAGATAGCTGTGATCCTGCGCTGTCAGCTTTAAAAAGCTTATCGGCTGGGGAGGCACTGGAGCAGTGTTGGGCTCGTGACACAAAAAAAATTAAGATGTTACTCACTGCTCATTTTAATGGTACTCAAAGTTCTGCCTTGGAGCAGTTCATGTGCTTTTAGCAATCCTTCTGAAATGAGGATGAGATGATACTCCTCTCATTTCTTTACATTTTATATCACAGTAGCTGTGGTGCTTTTGGTATTTAACATTTAAAGCTGCACTAATCAATAGTTTATTTTAACAACGGATCAAAAAACTATGTGTAATTTTGCATTTTGGCACCTTTCAGCTTATTGTTTTGGTTCCCACTATTTTTTGGCCTGTAACTTTACTATTTTGACTCAGACTCTCTCATTGACCTCATTTCTAGCAGCAGCAGGCAGCTGTTTATAGTGGAAAAACTCTGATAAACTCACTATACACTATCTGCCCAGCACCTAACAGCAGGCAGACAAATTAACGACTAGCTGGTAAACTGGAGTGGAAAGTAATGGAATACAAGTAATAGAGTTACGTATTTAAAATACAAAATATGAGTAACTGTATGCCGTTAAAGTTACAGTTTAAAATGGTGGTATTCTAAATCCAGTCACTGTTTTTTAAATTAGATTATTTGAAGGGTTTGCTTTATATGTTTTTGTTTAATTTGCTCAAACACCATGTCCTAATTGAATTTGACACGTCTGTTTCAATGCATTGTTTTCTTTTGGACTGTTTCAGCTGTCTGCAAGCAACACAGCACTGCCATTTTAAGCTAAACTTTTGTTGGAAGCCCTGTTTGTATTTATTCCTGTCATTTACTTTGAAAATGTTGCAATGGATAAAGAACGAATGAAGCATGAAGTTGGCATAAGGAGTTATCTGCACAACACCTCCTCCTTTAACAGCATGCCGACAAATGAAAGACAAGTAGGTAAACCAGCCTGTAGTTATTCACAGCTGGTGAAATACTGCTGTTTTGACAGTGCTTTGGGCATAAGAATGCGACACCAAAAGCCATCTTTTGCATCCAGTGAAACACCACTGGATGGTGTTTGTTTTAAAAGTGTATCAAAGGAGGAGGAACGAATGATGCATGAAGTTGCAACCTGTTCTCACTCAAAAATTGTCAAATAGCGCCACTCTGTCAGTGCTTTTTTCATACAAGTGTGATGCCAAAAGCCACCTTACATGTCCAACCGCAACGTGACAGAGCAGCACTATGTGACTAAATTGGATGAGATGATGTTGGAAATTGTCATTGGGACTTATCTATACAACACCTGTTTTAACAGAAGGCAGACAAATGAAAGACTAGCTAGCAAACAGCTGGTTCTCATATAGAACTCGTAAAATACAGCTGCCGTTGGCATAAGATTGTAATGCCAAAAGCCACCTTTTGCGTCCACATGGAGCGCTGCTGGACGGCGTTACATGAGAATGCAGCCAGACAGAACCGCTCGCAGTGTTATTTTATACCGGCAGACAGCCGAATGCCTTCAGGCGTGTCCGCATGATATGCACACAGCCAGCGGATGGAACCTGTTGCGTCTGCATATAAAACACAGCAGGACAGTGTCAGGTTGAAACGCCGCAGCTAATGACATAACATAAGCAGCATGAGGACGTCCATAGGGCAGGCAGCAGTCAGGTGTTCACTTTCCGTCTTAGTATGATTTTTAAACCCCCGTGTCTTTGTTGCCTAATCCTAGCCATCCATGTCAGCATGTGCGTTTGTTGACGTCCTGACTTTGTTGTGTTTTTGTTACCTGAGAATAAGCCATTTGCATATGGAGTGGGTCCTCATCCACGGAGTCTGACATGTTGTCTCTACAGTAGCCCACAGTGGTCAAAGCATGCTCTAGATGGAGCCAGTGTTTGGTTTGTCTATTCTGGGCTTTTTTGCGTCGGCAGCTGTAGTTCTCCTACACACTTGGCGCATGGCAGAAGTTTCGGTGTGTTGCAATGTGCACTAAAACCTACACACCAGACCTTTGAGACTTGCATGTACAGACATGATTTTATGACATCATGACTAGTTCAGAAGGATCCAATATCCAACTTCTATAAATGTAGTTTGGAAACTTAGAGCATACTCACACCAACACCATATCAGACAAATTATAATTCAAAGCAGGGTATTTTTATGTCTTAAACATGTCTGGAGGGGATCTTTAATATGTGCTGCTCACCTTGTATTCGAGTCTAAATGTAGATATCCTGTTTCACAGGAAGGTGTCACTCGCAAATTAAACTGCTTGCAGGAACCAGGAATCAGGCCAGTATTAGCACACAACCATAGAGATAATTTTTAAGAATCCTTTATATGAAAGGAAATCACAATAGTTTGTGTATTTTCTTAACACATTTTCCTAATTCATGCATTTGTTATTATAACTGTCTGTCAATGTGTAATTAGATGTTTGCCCTGAGAGATTTGATGATACATCACATACTGTAAATCCTACGCTGTCATGTTATGATGGGAATAAGTCACGGGGATACATTTCCACAAACATGTCAGTCAGTAGAAAAACTGTTTAATGAAAAGTGACAGAAAGGACTCCTCAGGCGATAGAGGCAATAGCGTACCCAAATTAACATAAGCATCATTCCAGTTGTCAAGCTTGTTCTCTACTTTATTGGTATTTTTAAGTCAGGATAAACCTGAGGAATGGAACAACCATTAAAACAAACAATGATTCTGTTTTCTCTGGCAGAGAGCTGCTCTTTGGGGGGAAAAGAGAAGAAAAAGAGAAGAAAAAAAAGAGGGGAAAGAAAACAACCGCGACTGCTTTTCGGTGCGTGGTAGGGAGCCGAGAGCGGTGCTCGTGCCAGCACATCCACATGTCATCTCTGTTTAGACACACCTTGGAGAATGTGACCTCTTTCCAAGCCTGGCCTGGCAAGGGGTCCATGGTGGAGGGAGGAAAAGCCCCGGATTGTGGCTAACCTGCGCCAGAAAGCTGCCTCCCACTGTGTGCATGCATGCATGTGTGTGCTCATGACTCACTTCATGGATGGTGTGTGTGCATTTGCGTGCGGGTTTGCAGATTAATGACGTGGGCTCTGGCACGTCAAGGGCTCACTGGCTCCACTGCTATAATTGCGAACCATTGGTGGGCCATGTCACAGTGTCGCCGCTCTAAAAACCGTCCTACTGCCAACTTAGAATTATGTTTCTGTAATTGTGACGCTTGTTTGGGAGCAGAGGTGGCGTGAGTGAGCACACCCCGCCGATGGTGAAATTCTCCAGGGGAAATCATGTCAGAAATTAACCGTCACAAAAGTGGATTGGGGATGGCAGCTTAGCAGCGAGGGGGCACCCACGGTGTCCTGAGGTTGTGGGCAGACAGTGGGGGGATGAGGTGTAGAGTAGACAGACAGGCAAAAAGGCATTCACCTGTGTGCGGGAGGGATAAGCAAGCCGCCAGCCACATAAAGTACAGACACAGCAGAATCCCACTCCCTGCCCGCCATTTGGCCTCCGGCAGCGAGGGATAACTGAATTACAGTAGCAGCAAAAAGCTAATCTCACTTCCTCTGTGGGGGTCGCGTGCGTGTGCACTTGTACTCCTGTCTGTGGGGTGTTGTGAGTGTTCGCTTGTGAGGCCGTGTGCATTCGTTCAGGCTCAGCATGGATTTTGGAAAGCATGTTATCCTGACAGTGAGAGTGTATGTTTACTAGATGAAGATGAAGGCTCCCATCCAACTGTCCTGCAGGGACCAGAAGGTGAGGAGTAATAGAGGTTAGGAGCGTGCAATCTTCTGTGGGTGTGTGCATGTGTGAAAGTGTGTGTGCCAAGGCCGTAGCCATGGAGTCAACACTGGAGGGACTAAATCTACTGGGGGGGGGGGAGTCCCTTCATCCCACCACCAAAACAATGTCAATATTTCAGAAGTCATTTCCTATTATATTATTTATAACATGCAATAAATAAATGCTGCTGCAGTCTCCATAAAACTTGTGCAGCGCAACAAATGACTGACACAAGCAAAAGCCTCTAATGCTGAAAAATAAAGAATAAATAAAAGAGGAAGTACCTAAACTGCAGTCCGTCAAATGGGCACTTGCAGCTGGCTCCACAACAGTGTAAAACCAGCCTGTTTTTATTCCGATGTTGTCAAATACTACCACTTTGACAGTGTTTTTGGCGTACAATCATGATTGGCCCCTGGACAGCATCAACTATTATACACTGCTGGATGGCATCTGTCGCATCGGCCTGATTCGCAGACGGGCAATGTCAGTTGAGAATGCGGCTTGACGGAACCTGTCATGTCTGCATGATACGCCACATGTCAGGTTGAAACGCTGCCGGTAACAATTCAATATAAGGAACGCAAGGGCTCCCATAGGGTGGGAGAGAGGGGTGGTGGATGGGTCTAACAAACCTGGACTTTCATGGGGAAGTCTGATGTTTGCTTCCCAAATGTGATTTTTTTTCTACACTTACACATGTGCCAGTCCTAACCATTTGTGCCAGCATATGTGTTTGTTGACGTCCCGGTGTCGGTTGCCATGTGTTTTTGTTGCCTAAACATAACCACTTGCAGCATCATCCTACCATGTGCATGTCTTGACATTACTGTAGCGCAGATGCAGAGGGATACCTAAAATGTAATACATATGCATTGCACATATTAAAGTCCACTGCAAAAGTGTAACATGTGATGACTTTGGATGAAAAAGTATCAGTAAAACACCAAAAGACAACCATGTTAAAACCGTCGGCTTGACAGCAGTAAGTAGATAACCCCAACTTATTAATGATTCACTGTAATACTCACACCGGCAAAATGCTTTTCTAATTTTCTAGTTTAAGTCCCAATTGTATATATACCTAAGAATCCTCACAGGTGAGAGATCATATCCTTGCAAAACGTGTGGGAGCAATTTCAGACATAACAGTGAACTGACAGGCCACATGAGAATGCACAAAAGTAAGCCGTTGTACATTTACTAGAAAAGATTTTTTGATTTGCCTACATGGAAAAGTCATGTGGAAACCCACACAGGTGAGAAACCATACACTTGCAAATCACGTGGGAGAGCTTTCAGAGTTAATGTTGACCTGCCAGTTCACATGAGGAAAGCCCACGCTGATGAGAAGCTGTACCTTTGAGAGATATGCAGGAAAAGATACTTTAACATTTGGTAAAGCTTGATAGATCACAAACAGGCAAGTAGCATTGCAAATACATTCAGTTCTGATTGTTCATGGTCAAAACACAAGAATGCACAAGAGTAAGGAGCCACATAATTGACACATGAGGATCAATATGCACAGGAGAAACCATTCAGCTGATAGAGAAGTGTTCACCAACGGAATAAAAACCACACTTGCAATGCATAGATTCAAACAAAAACAGTATTATTACGCTCCAGTGTGTGATTTCATACAGGATGCTGGCATAGCAGAATCAGAAGAGGTGTGATGGATGTAATTTAATGCAACAGTGTCAGCCTCGAGTGTGACATAAAATATACATGTTCTCTAAACATTACCAATGGCATAACCTGGCATTAACAATCATTTACTATCTCTGTTATATGTCGATTATATGTCTTTTCAGAGGGTAAGGAGCTCCTGAATCTTACTGTTTTCCCAATTTGCAGACATTTTCAGCAGCTTTATTTCTTCTTGAGTGAGCAGCTACCGGCTACTCGCTACTTTTCAAAAAGCATTGCATTGGGATGCACACATAACACATCATCAAATGCAGAAAGTGATGTAGCACTACACATTAACTATCATCTGCAATATTACAGTAAGACCTCCTTTTATCCATGCTGACTCATCTGTATTTGACACATGAGGTCCAGCTGTAGTCTAGACTAATTATGCTCATAATCAGGCCACAGAGGAGCACTTTGTCACGTTAGGGTAAAAATGATGACTTGAGGTGTCTCATTTGGCCAGCGGGATATCCTAATTGAATAAAAATCTTAGAAAGGGAACTTCTGCTCTACAGTTAAATGCAACAATTGATTGGAAAAGTTGCATTTTGGAGCTGTTAGAAACTGTATCACCCTTCTCAAACATCCAAACTCACCTTGCAATGTGACTGTTGCTGTCTCCCATCTGCTACAGCAGTGTGGTCAGCACTGGCTGACTGTGTAAGGCTGGAGCCCAGGTTCTCCTCCAAACCTCTGAGAAACGTAGCGTGAGTGTTGTTCTGCCACGGTCTTGCTGTACTTCTATCGTGGCTTCAGCGTGTGATGTGGTTTTGATACAGAGGTAAAACACATCAGCATTCTCCCATGCAAGAACTCGGCTCTGTGAGATTTGAGTGATTGTCTACGTGTGAATGCTTTCTTGCGTGTGTTTACATCTGTGTGTATGCTGTATGTAAGCTGTGATGTTTGCTAAATGTCAGCCACTGGCAGATCATGGACATGAGTGAGTGGCAGTGAGCACCTCCTGCATTCCTCAACATTTGGTTGGCAAAGATACAGTTGGCCGCTGATTTGTCCGTCTGACTTCTGGAATGTTCAGTTATGAAGAGATGAGAATGAAACACTGGAAATTACACCATTGTGGCAGACATTTGGCTGAAGCTGCAAGAAGGCCTGATACGTTGTTTCAAAATTTAAAAGACTTTACTGAAGGTCTTTTGTGACTCTGGAGGGGCTCTGTCAAGTCTTTGTCAATTACTTGGATGCCACTCAGATATCTCAGCTGGGGCTTGGAGACTAAATTTATGAAATGTGACTTTTTTTACACTATCAAATAACCAAATAATCAAACCAAACTTATCAAAAAAATGAACACTTGAACATACATCAGCATGATAAGAATTTCACTTGTGCTAGAAGTTTTTAATTTGGCCTATGTCCCATCAACTAGCCTGGGAGGAAGGGGTTATTACCTTTACTGCAGCCAGCCACCAGGAATCAGTCAAGGTGATTTGGCTTTACTTATGGGAGTAGTTATGCCATCCATCATTAAATACAGTCATTGAAGGCTACAAATGCTAAAAAAGCCCCAGTTCACTTAATTATGTAAACTAAGTCGGTGTTAGACTGAAATCTGTGGGCCATCAGATTCAGCTTACAGTTAAAAGAGTAATGGGTTGATCTCGGGTTATTATTAATGTAGTGGACACTTGCTCCTCGGTAACCTACCCGTCTACCTTGTAGCACACCCATCTCATCAGCTATCACTTCACTGCTGGTTGTTATGACTTTTCAGATAGACCTAATGCATATACAACTGATCCAGCCCGTTCTCATTCGACACTTATACAATTCTGTCGCTTTTATGATGCTTTTTGCATAAGATTGCAATGCCAAAAACCACCTTTCATGTCCGAATGAAACGCTGCTGGATGGCGTGTGGCCACACAGAACCACTCGCGGTGTTATTACATGCCACCGGAAGGCCGTCAGCACTTGAGAACGCAGCTGAATGAACCAGTTGCATCATGAAACACTGCAGAATGGCATCAGGTCGCTGCCGGTAACGACATAATATAAGCTGCACGGGGGCGCCTATAGGAAGGGAACATTCATGCAGGAATCTGCAGTGTTCACTTCTTGTGTGAAAGTGATGTTTTTTTCTTACCATGTGCCTACTCCCATTAAACCTAAAGATCCGTGCCAACACGTGCATTTCTTGATGTCCCAGTGTTAGTTGCCATGTGCTGTTGTTGCCTAACATAACCACATGCAGCATTATTCCACCATGGTAGCGGCATCCCAGAACGTTTAGACCAGATGCAGGATAGCAAGAGTATAATATGTAGACACAGACGTCTACCGCAAAGTAGCAACATGTGATGACTTGGGATGAGAACGTGTTGAATAGTCTGTTCAATAGTCGACTGTTTTGGCCACACAACATTTGCTTAGAATGTTTGGTGTACTTGACAAAGGACAGTGTGAACGCTGGCTGAACTGACTTAATGCTGAAAAATGCAACAATGCCGGGCCCTTAGCCCAAAATCGCAAGTCGTGAGTCAACCACTCTACAGGTGTAAAAGTACTAAATTACAAGTGCATTGTTATGACCCTCAGATAGACGGAGTGCACATACTACTGATTACCAGTCCTTGCTATTGAAGCTATCTAAAATTTGTTATCCTAATAATTACTACTGTATGATGGCTATCATTTTGGCTAAAGCTACTAATAAATAGTTTTTGACTATAGTTAAAATGTTGCCAGTGGCAGCTGAAATTCAGTCAGGTCACAGAATCCAGTGTAACACTAAACCCTCATGACAGATTCTCTTACTAAAGCAAGGTGCTGTTGTATCAGGCTGCTCTGGGGGAAAAATGCTAACATAGTGTCTGCACTGAGAGCCTCTAATGGGATACAAAACAGCCATGTTCACTTAGTGCAGACATGACACTTTCTGTCCCTGAGTTCAATGAAAATATTTCCTTACGCAGCTTTTCAAGCATCACACACACACACACACACACACACACACACACACACACACACGGAATTTGACCTCCACTTTCCTCATCAGTGGGATCAGACTGTTTATCATATGGTCCTATCTGAGTCACACTTGTTTGCACTGCTGGTCATGTTGGCCGGAGCCACAGAGCTCCAATCTGTTCGGCCCAGTCTCAAGCCAGGAGGTGACAAAATGTCTCTAGGTCAATATCTTTTGTTGAAAAGGTGCAGCTCATAAAATGATGTCTCTTGAAATTAAGTTTAAGAGCTTTAGAGGCAATATCAGCTTTAATATTAACTTCATTGGATGCTAGCCCTTATAATAGCGAACCGAAGTTGTAATGCTACAGCTGTGATGCTTCCATTCATTTCAGCCACACCACCAACTACAAACTAAAGGCAGAAACACTTTCATTCACATCATAGAGAAAATTGGATGCAGAGAAGCGAGGGAGTTCTTTTTTTTATTTCCCTTTGATTTTTATGCCACATCTTTGTAATCTAATTTTATTCATTTATTTCTTTTTAGATTAAACAGTTTATACATTCACGGCTCCCTCCTCACAGACCGATAGTGGGCAAAGAGTGCAGCTCAGAAAAGCCCTCTGTGTATTTCAAACAGCCAGATTGAAGGCAGAAAAATCACCAGAGGAAGAGAGAGCTAAACCCCCGCGCGATAAAAACGTCCTCTTAATCTTACCTTGAAAGCCACGACAGAGGGGAGCCTCCCCTCGGAAAGAGAAACAGGCGGATTATTTCCATTTGAAAGAACATGCCAAATTACACAAACGTGTTTTCAGCCGCTCTTTTCAAAAGTGGCAACAGATGGAGGCCGGTCGGCGTTGTGAGCAGGTTGGAGTTGACGGTCCGCCGCCGCTGTGTTTCCCATGTCTGCTGGTGTTTATCAGCACACACAGGTAGCCCGAGAATCCATTATACAGAGCACAGATCTTATTCAGCCGTACTCAAAGAGAGATGCCTGCCCAGGTGTGCTGTCTTTCACACATTTTTATTTTTTTATTTTCCTGTTTTGAATACAGACCATGGACTTAAAATGTAGCAGCTGCTGCATAACTTATCTCTACAGGAGTTTGGAACCAAGTGTAGCAAGTGATTAGAAAACTGAGGAAGTAAGTTTGGAGCTAGGTGAGTGCTGGTGGAGATAAATGAAAGCTGAAGGATTATTTTAGCTGCTGTCAGATGGCCAAAACATGTGTATTACTCACTGAGAAGACTGACGTGATTCTTTTTAACTATGAATCCTCAGTAACTTTTATCACACATAGACAGATCTATGTTATATGAGTAAAGTATCATTAATGCATAGCTGCAGTGTGCTCTCCTGGCTTTGGGAGGCCAGTCATGACGACTCTCTGCGCCTCCTGGTTTTAATTACTCCAGAAACACACACAGCTCCCTCATCTTTGCCCTCCATCCATTCCCCTCACCAGCTCTGGTGAAGAGTAGTAATCAAGAGCTGGCAGCAGACAAGAGGCCATTTACTCAGGTGAGGAGCCAGGAGATGGGGGCCACTTCAGGAGATGCAAAGCTTAGCCCCAAGGGTGCCACTCAATCATCTCCAATCAGGAAACTCCCCCGAGAGGTCTCAGAGCAACATATCGCATCCCTGCTTTTGTCTGATAGGTCCTGTGTCTTTTCTTTTGCCCAGAAAAAGGAGACGAAGGTGAAACGCGCCTTTTCGAACACAAGAATCTTATTCACAAAACTATATTTTAGTTTTGTGAATAACTATAGAAGCAGAGAAGGATGCCCCAGCCTGCAGCAGCACCAGCGGGCCCAGCTGATGAAGATGCAATCCAGAAGAGGCTCCTCTTCTCTCTCCTCCTCCTGCTACTTCTCTCCCCTTTTTTCCTCTCGCTGTGGCATTTGCCAGAAGAAGGAGAAGAGGAAAAAAAGACAGGCATTGAAGTGGATCCCTCTGTGAATAAAGCAGCCTCTGAATCCAATTTCAGTGAAAAGAGACAGAGTCAGCACGAGGGTGGTGCCGTAAAGACGCAGGTACAGGGAGATGAATCAGGAACGGGAGAAGCCTTGGGTTGGGGAGATCAAAGATAGTGTGGAAAAGAGAAGAAGAAGGAGAGACTGTTGAATTATTTTGGAGGTGTTTGAGGGGTATTTTCCATCTAGCGTGTCTAACCTCAGAGGGGCATGTTCTGCCAGCACTCGCTGCATGCAAGCCGCACTCACACTCGGAGAAACACACGCACGCACACAAAAAGGGCTTTAGCTCCTGAGTCTTATTTGCATCACTCTTGTGGGAGACTTTCTCTTTGCAGCAAGTCATATTTCCTGGATGGCGGGAGTGAAGGTTTTTGGAGCCTTTACGAAAGCCCTTTTGACATGCACTTTTCTGCGCTGGAGTCGCTGGCTGTTACAGTAAATAATCAAATCAAAGCAGGCCGTATGCTGAAGGTGAGGAGCGGTGTCAGAGTGGGCTGTGTCTGCTTAAATCCTGTTAAATGTGTCTAATCTAATGTCAATGAGAGATGAGGCACCTCTGAACCCTGAGTGGAGGTGGTGACCCAGAACGACCATATGGCTCCACAGCACCTACAGCCCCGGAGAGGATCCACCCAGCCGTCATGAGTTCCTGTGTGTGTCCGTGTGTGTGTGTCCGTGTGTGTGTGTGTGTGTGTGTGTGTCTGCACACACACACACACACACACCTGGGGAATGGCTGACCTTATGCCTCTCAGGTGATCTCAACTCAAGATTTTTTTTCAAAGTCAACAAATGCAATTTCCTGTCATCAGTCTCCTCTGAGATATACAATGTTACTACTGGATTCAAATGATTTTTACTGTCCACTTGTTTGCCTCATTTAACCCCCCTGCACCCTATAATTTTTTAAGAAGTTGCCACTGCATTGCAGTTTTTTCCTTTTCTGTGTTTTTTTTGTTTTTTTTTAACATATTTGAATGATAAGCATAAAAGACAAACCTGCTCAAATTCTTGGGTGCCAACATTTTATACATGTGCACATACATTCACATAAACATGCATCACTAACAATGCTTGGTTTGCAATTATTTTTTTAAAAACTTTTCTTTCTTTCATAACCCCCCCCCCCTCTGTAGCTTCTTGGGTTGCAATGCTAGTTGTTGTGATAACATTTGTAAAAATTAAATTAAATTAAATTAAAATTGGTCCACATGCCCTGGAGGGTCGGAGGAAGGATCAGTCATGTAGTTCCTATGGTTTACCAGTGTTTGGGTGCACTAATCAAAGTTGTAGCGTTAAAATTACAGTTTAAATAATAATAATAAAAAAAAATATAGCATATAATATAAAATAGGCCTATTTCATAAAAAGAAGAGGATTTGGGAAAAAAAATAGCTTAAAAAAACAGAGATAAATAAAATATCTAAATAAGTCACAAAAAGTAAGCGCTGAAGTAACTGAAACACACTAAAACACACTCAGGTTCGTGATAAAACCATTAAGTATTAAGTGCTTTCATTATCAAACCATAAAAATCTAGGGGTTTGAGTCGGATTTGGATTGAGGACACATATCTATTGGGGAAACAATCTTCGACGCAACACCTAAAACGGGAGCAAAAGGATGCAAAATGTTTGGGGATTGAACGTGCCCCGGTCACATAGAGCTAACAAACGGAAATGTCCTACAAATGCGAAAAAACTGCAGGTACGTGGCACGCGCAGCTCAGACGCTGCAGAGAGCACCTGCTGCTAAAGGTAGAAATTTAGCCCAGATTTACCAGTAAAAACACCAAATAATGTTGTCACATCAGAGCGGTAACAGTTTCTACTTTGTTGTTGACTCATAGACGTGTGTATGTGACGCCCTGCGCGGAGAAACCCGACGACTGACCAGAGGAAGTCCCGAATCGGTGAGTCAAATAAACAAATGCTGCTGCAGGTGTTAAACTAAACTATTTATTACAAGTGAACGATCCCAGAGCTAACGTATTTATTACAAGTGAACGATCCATGCATTTAGCAAACTGTTATAAAGCGCAACTAAAGTTAAGATGTTTGACAACTCAGCTAGAAAGAATATAAAGAAATGTGACATTTTGGGTATTTATTTGCTGTGTTTGCCCTGATAGTTAAAGCTACTTAACTGAAGCTATGTAAATGATGTTTTGTCAGGTATTTTATTTCATTGATTATGACTGATATGAGGTTTGAAATGAGCAACAGACCACGATGTTGTGTTAAGTTTACATTGTATAGTTTTGATTCACGTCACATTGTTTGTAACTGCTTTGAAACCTGAGCAAATTGGTTTGATATCTTGCAAAAACATGGTAAGAAGGCATTGAGTAACTTAACGAGATATGGCCCAAAAAATAGCAAGAATTTTGTGTTTCAAGAAATACAAGAAAAGTGCTTGAAATTTAGCAAAAAAGAGAGAAAGAATTGTAAAAAAAATTTTTTTTTAAAAATAATAAATAAAATAACAAGAAAACGAGCCCCCCAAAAATGCTGAAAACTGAAAAACAAAGTATACATTTTGTTTTTCTGTAACAAAATAAAATATAGAATCTAAGCAATTATGAATTTTTCGTAGTCTTTTTCTCTGCCATTTTTTTTAAATACTAACTTTCAAGTCATTTTATTGTCACCTATTACAAATTTCTTGAAATTTATGGGACATTTCTTACCAAATTGCTTGCTGCCTTGTCCCCCATGTTTTTGAAAGAAACAAACCAATTAGCTTAGGTACCAAAGGGTTAAACAGCTTGTAAAAGGCATCTAAAAGCAGCACAAGAAAACTGATGTTGATCCAGGTTTAAAGGGCTAATTAAAAAAAGTATACACATTGTTCAGTTAAAACAGAAATTGAGTTTCATTTACTTTTTTAGATAGATTTAAATTATGTTGACTGCACAGTTTATGTTATATTTACATTTTATTGAAGTTAGAGGAATTCACACACAAAAAAATTCATGACAAATCACAGAGCTTTTTGATGTATGAACCATTCTGGAAATGTCAGTGATTGCAGGTCCAGTTTTTTGAGCTGATTTGGAGTTTTGATGGCGAGCCAACCCAGATGAGACCTCTAAGAGCCCAGAGCCAGAAGCTGCCAGCGTCACCCCTCATCTGCCATGACGGTAGGAAACACATCATACCCTGCACCAGCATCACACTTACACTACTACTAGACTCTGAGTTTACCCCAATAATTTATCTTCAGTGCATCCTTGTGCCTGATTTAAGTAAAGGAGTGAGTATTTAGCCCTTTTTACACAGAGATCACGCTACTACACTACCAAACAACAGTGGCATCGTGCCACTCAAGTGTGTGATTTTATACTACATTGCAGCTTTGAGGAATCAAAAGAAGCATGACAGGCGTTACGTGTAACACAGTAGCATTGGTGTCTAGTGTGACATAAAACATAAAACATAAAACACATGCGTCGGCAACGCTTTTTAAACAATAACATTGGCATTGAAATGCTAATAATAATCATTTAACATCTCAATAGTGGCCTGTTAAACATACAATAGTTTCTAGGTCTCTTAGTCTGAAAGGGTGTCAATTTATGAAATCCAAGTATTTACGTTAGGCAGGAAAAAACATTTGGAATTAAAAAAAGTACAGCAGGTTAAGTCCTTCCATAGTCACATTTCTTCTGGTCCACTATCGACTTCGTGTCCTATTCCTATTTTGCATAAAACAGTACAATACGATCCCACACCACAAAAGCACAGTTATAAACTTATATCAGTTCACACCTGCGCAGACTTCTCATTGTCTTCTAGCACGATGTAATCTTATCCTCTTTTGTCATGCGCACTAAACTGCCTTACAGCACCATAGCTGTAATACATAACTTAGTCTGCGTCCTAACAGAAATAATAAAATAAGCAATGCCAATATAAACACAACTTTAGTTTAGTCTACTACTATATACCATTTAAAACATACAGAAACTGTTCTAAAAACCTGAATAATTTAGACCTGTATGATATGTTGTATACCAACATTAACATTTTTACCAGACAAAATAAACAATCAAGGGGCTCTTACTTTCTCTGATATATGGCGGCTGACTTCATCCTCTTCTGAGAGGGCAAGGAGCTCTCGAATCTCGTCGTTTTCTCAGTTTGTGGACATTTATGGCTGCTGTTCCTCTTATTTGAATTAGTCGCTTACTGCCAACAGACTTTTTAAATCTCCCTTGGTGGGTCACATGCATAACATATCATCAAAATGTTGCCTTACCCCTAGTCAAGTCTTTCCGGCTTTACGTTTTACACAGACTTTGTTATGGTGCTGTTACTACTTTCCGTTCCCGGCTAAGAGGCGAGACCAATCTGTCTCCACTTTCCACGATCTAACGTTATAAACAGAAAGTGAGGCGGTATAACAATGCATTATTCCTCACCTTGACCTTTTATTAGTCACACTACGAGATGCCTTTGTAAAAAATTATACAGCATTATAGACCGTAGAATATGTAAATGCATCCTTTTAATAAGAATAAAACATTTTCCAAGTATAATGCATTGTAAAAAGTGCAAAAGTCAATGTAATATAATAGAAATCTGAGAATAAGTCACATCATACAATAAACATATAAAATTTAAAAAATGAATTGGCCAAAAAAATTAAGAAAAATCTGTATAAAATAATATGGTAAAAAAAACAAGTTGTCAATGTTATATAATAAAAGTCTGAACATAGAAGTAACTTCATAAAATAAACAAAATAAATACAAATAATAACAAAATTTAGTAACAATCCGTTTAGAATGTATGGTAAAAAAAACAAGTAGTCAATTTAATATAATAAAAATATAATTAAATTTAATTACAGTTTTGCTTAGCTCATTTTGGATCCAAAGAGTGAAACTTGAGGTTCTGAATTATCTATGAGCGGGTGCACCCTGACAGACAGGACAGTAGTTTCAAGGAGTGTTTCAAACCAAAGAGAGTGATGAAAGAAATCCTTTGTTGCCTAAATGAAACTGTGATACCTTAGAACTATTGTAAACTAAATTTATTTTCACTTTCATTTCAATTTCAAAAATACCTTTTCATAGTTATTTGTCTTGCGTGGTCACTGACCTTTTCTGCATCCGGTGTGAGTCTGCTATCTTCTGATTCGGGTCCAGTATGGCTGTAATCTTTCCTCTCCTAATCATTCATTACCGCACAGCCTCCACTGCCAGTAGTGATCGGAGCCCTCACTGTCATTTTGCTTTTCTTAAAAATTAAATCAAAGTAATCATTGTTGTCTAAATGAAATTGTTTGAGTCAACAAGCAGCTTTTTTAGCTGCTTTCAGACCTGAATCATCACTGAGCAGCAGGCCTGTGGGGGAACAAGGGATGTTCTTGCCTAAAATATTCAATATAATTATGCCTACCACTTTTTGAAAGTATACATATATAATTTCTTATATACACAATAGTTTTCTCACACACAGTAAATCACTTTTGCAGTTGAATTATTTGAGAAATTTAAAACTCTATATGGATGTATATATGGAACCTCATTTATTTTTGTATGTATTATATTATTATATATTGTAATGTTTGGTGTTCCTGCTGGGATGTGGTCTGTGATCTACCACCACACGGTGTCTCTGTAGTGCAGCCCAGAAAGGTGTGAAGCTCTTCTGAGAGAGCTGCGACTGTAACCTCCTTCGTCACCACTCAGGGACTGCCTATCAAACAGAGCACGAAGGGTTAACTGGATGAAAACTGTATGTGCTTATCTTCAGCTGTGACAAAAGAAAAAGGCAGGGGATAGTGGCGCTTTGTTTTTCGACTCTCAAGTGTGATTTGGGAACGGGCTCCAGTTTCCCAGCCTGGTAGAAAACAGGTGCTCTTGCCAGTTGTTCTTTTGTCCCATTACGCTTTTGCCGATTGAAAGTGGAGCCGGCACCTGTTCACATTCCTCAGCGGCTATGACAGAAACAGAAATGCAGGAGGAGAGAGACGAAACACTGTGGTGAAATACAAATGTTTAACACAGGAAATGAAAAGGATGACTGACATTGAAATAAAATAAGCGACATTCCACTTATTAAAGTCCGAGTAAAGCAAAAATACATGTGAAATGCGTCTGTCACATCGCAGAAAAATGTGTTAATCACCAAGCCAAATTTGAAATATGACAGAAATCACCACAGTTATAATATTAGGTTTCAAAATCGTTTAAGACTGAGCAGTGTTCTCTGCTACGGGATGTTTGGGGTGTGTCTGCTGAAGGAGCTTAAAATATGTTTAACCCTAACCCACTAACTTTAGAGCTTGTAGCATGATATTAAATATTAGTGTCGTTCACATCTGCCCCGTTGTTTTTTTTAACATCTTTTCTCAAAAAAACTAAAATCAGTCAAGTCTCTTTTGTGCATCGAGCACTGTGATTGGCTGTTTAACTCTATGATGTCACCGCTAAAATAAGAAATTACTCTCTCTGTCCCAGCTACACACAAAAATAAAACCAACATGGTGAAAACTGAATAACACATTTTATGAAAATCTAATTGTTGCAATTGAGCCCTCGGTCGTTTCAAATTATTTGGCGTGAGTGGTGAGTTCGACAAAGTCTGCAGGCCGTATTAGCTCTTTCGATCCAATAAATACATGACTAAAAAAGTCTGTTAAATGCCATAATCATATAAAAACAAACAGAATATCTCCCACTGACCTTCAGTCATTTTAGCCCAAATCAGCTTTCCTGCATTTACTGCTCACAGCTTTGGGTATGTGCTCTGTGCTAATGTTAGCTGCTTTTAAGTGCAGAGCAAGAGTCTGTTCTCAACACTCCTGGTGTGTTTGTTACTGTGCTGCTGGTTAATTTGGTAATGAGAGTCTGTAGCTGCACGGCGGCTCGCTCTTTGGCTGGAGGATGTGTGTGCTTTGTGCTACTGATGCTGCGTTCACATGGAATCCTGCAGACAGCGAGCCATCATTTTAGTGAACAAGAGCAGGCTGGTAAAATAAGGTGAGGCCAGCAAAGAATACCAGCAATAGTAGACGCCACTGCCCTCCAAATTAAAAAAATTTAACCTTTTGTCATCCTCCAGAATGGAATTTTCAATCGGAGATAGCGTGGCGTCTCTTTTTCAGACAAATATGCACAAGGCACAAAGTAAGTGCAGTTCTCCTTTCACCATCCATGTAGAAAATGAATGAATGAAGGACTTTTGAAGGGAATTTAACTTTCTTTTTGTTTAACAATCATTTTAAGTTTGCAATACAGTATGAAGAGAAAGCTTTCTTGTATGGATGTGTACATTGCTTCAATAATTACATAAACTAAAAGACACTAAATAATTTTGTTTAATACGATTATTCCATTTTTTGAGACATCACCATAGCAACTTACTGTCATGCGTATTGTATTTTACCGTCCTGCCATTTCATCGGATTTCTTTTCCTTTTTTCCTGTGCCATCCAGGAGGTGTCGCCGGTCTGCCGTCTGTCGGGTTCCATGTGAACGCAACATGAGTTGGCTGCTAATGTGATTCTTAGCGGTTCGTTCCTCGTTTTTATATGTACAGGGAAGGTTTATGTAAAGGATGGCTCCAGTGCATCACTGAGCTTTTAGGCCCACCCAAAAAAAAAAAAAATTTTAGATGTTTTTGGATGAAATCGCTAATTTAGCTTTACCCGGACTTTGAAGGAAAATTAGTGTTGAGGTTCAGTTTTTTCTTTGATGCATACAGTACATATAGTCCCAGAGCAAAATTTTGCAACTCACAGAATTCCTTTCCCTCAGAGAAATAAATAAGCGTTGTTTATTTGTGTTGATTTCTATTAGCTCTAGTTCTTGTTAATAATAAATACAATAAAAGCAAAAATTAAAAATAATGATAATTTTGTAGACCTTGCCTGCAGGACACCAAATGTGCTTTGTTCTGTGCTATGGTTACTGTTAAAGTTATTGCAATTTAAAAAATCTTACAAGCAAACTCCTGTTTATAGCTCACAGCTACATTTATTGTGTTGCCTCAGTTAGACATTATGATCTTCCAGCATTTTTACAGGAAAGCAAGGACTCATAGGTTTAAACAGTGTTAATTGAAAAAGCTATTGACCAGTTAGAATGCAGAAACGAGACATACTGACGTGTAGAAATTTCTCTGGAAAAAACAAAACAAAAACATTTTAAGTGAGCTGCATTTTTTGCAAAATGTCAAGAAGAATGTATTCCATAAGGTGGGGTGGATCCTGGGTGTTGCTCAGCTCGGCTCTGGCCACAGCTGTGCGAGGCTGTCGAGAGGCTCTGATGTCATGTATAATGGCAGTCCGCAGGGATGGAGGGATGAGGGGCCGAAACTGGATCCCTGCCCTGCGCCGCGCTCTGCCGCGCTGCTCAGACTGCGGACTGAGCGGAGGTTAATGTGGAGCCACCTGCTGCATGCGTAGGGTACATCTGATACTTGCGCACAAGCAGAGAGAGGATATGTGGGGAAGCATCTCTTTGTTGATTCTTTGCATTTGAGTTGAAGCAAATGAAGTGTGCACGCTTGTGTGTTAAGAATGCAGGAGGAAGCACGAGGAAGGAGGAGGCCGACAGTTATGGTGACTTAATACCACTTGATATTTCATGGCTGGGGGAATGTGGCGGCACTCCCTGCTTTATGGAGCTGGCCTGGATTATTTAGTTGGATGGAGTCCTGCCCAGAGGAACAGCTGAATGATGTCATGCAGCACACATACACACACACACACACACAAGCATTTTTTTCTTCAATCAAGCTGCGGGCTTGGAGTTGAAGCGCTGTTGTGGTTTGCTGTGTAGTTTCTGAATTGTTTGAGGGTCTTATGTTGGGTAATTGGGAAGGTGAGCAGAGAAAAGGTGGGTGGGGTTGACTAATAAGAGCCGGGTTGATTTCACCAAGTGTTTGGAAGGGGGAAGGCACGCTGGGGAGCAGATGTGTGTTTTGAGAGGGAGATGAGAGATTGAGGTGGGTGTTTTCAGGGGGGCTTACGCCGGTAAGCTGACCTCACGGGGGCATATGGTCGTGCAGATGTGTGCGTTTTTGTGCATGCATGTTTGTTTGTGCATGCGTGTCCGCGTCCGCACAAATCAATGTCTGACTTCACTCTTAATGGATAGAACCCCTCCCCCCCACCGCCCCCTCCTCCTTACCACTGCTCAGAGAGGAGCGTGTTAGCATGCGAGGCCCTCTCTTCTCTCCTCCATATAAGAACCTAAATATGGAAACAGTGATTGGAAATTGTTTAGACAACCTGAAATGGTTTATCCCGGGGCTGTGCACAGCTCGCAGATCAAAGCAGAGGAAACATGAATCATAGAGAGTTTCTGTACAGAAACAAACCCTTCGCCTTTCTTCCTTTTGACATACACACTGGCACAAATAAGAATGTTAAGGAAAACAAAGAGGAAGGAGGCAAAGACATGAGAGAAGAGGCTGAGTTCAGTGCTTCTGACTTCTTTGTTTGATCATACTGTACTTGACATCGTGTTGCCTGCGACTTCGCTCCCACCGCTAAATTGTCTCGCAATAATAAAGAGTGCACAGTCACCCAGAGTCGCAGGAAGGTCTCAAGAGACGAAGCTCCTCTGAGATCACCTTTCTCTCTTTTTAAACTCCTCACCTCTCAGTCTTTCCTTCCCTCCTTCCCTCTTCATCCCCTTCTTTCCCTCCTCTCCATAATGCTCCACAGCTCTCCTGGGGAGCAGCATCTATCACATGTTCTGCCTCCTCGGCTCAGCGATAACTGATCCACTGTCTAAAGAGCATCGCTCTCCTCCAGCCATCTCGCTTACTCTCTCCCGGGACGGGCCAGAAGAAATAGTGCACAGTGCAGATTGAAAACTGCCAAATGACAGCATTGAGCCCCTGCAGACAATCCTGCCCGATGTGAACCTTTCTTGTTCTGTCTAACAAAATGCCCAAATGCTTTATTTCCCCTTTCTGCTCACTGATACTCCTAGAGGTACTATATGTGATTTTCTGCTGGAAGGGGTCTCTCAGTCAGAGCGGTAACAAAAGATGGCGCAATGCTATTATTGCCAACTCTTTCTCCTGGTTCGAATTCCTATATTGTGGAGTTTTTTTTTCTAGGAACAGAATTATCTTTTTCTCTCCAAAACAAATAGACCACTGACAAGAGCAGTTTACACAAAAAACACTTGTTCTTGGATGCTGTTTGGCTTATCATTGAGGGATTGCTCTACTAATGTGTGCTCACCTTTCTTGTCTTGAGATCAACTTAAGATCCAGACAAGACTTTTAGAGAAGTAGATTATCCACAGAGATCTTCTCTACTTCAAAACAAGTAGACGGGTGGTTTAAAGGAGTTAACACATAAATGAAGCAATCTGACGTTAAAAATCAGTGTTTCTCTGATGCTGTTTGGCATGGCAAGGGCTGGAGTCAAGCTGCCATTTACGTTTGCTGAGCTTTTGTCTGATAACAAAAGATCCAAACGTTCAGGTTTTTATCAGGAGCAGTTATCCGCGGAGGTCTCTTCTTCTCCAAAATAAATAGGCATGTGATTTAAAAAGGTGAAAACACAGAGTAAAGCGGTTTCTTTTTAAAAATCAGTCTTTATCTAATGCTGTTCAACATGGCAGAGGCTGGAGCAGGGGCAGCTGCTGTCTACATTTGCTGAGCTTGTTTTTCTGATAACTTAAGATCCAGACGTACAACAGGGTTTTTAGTGGGAGCTGAATTATCTGCAGAGGTCTTTTTCCTCTCCAAAACAAATGGCCCGTTGATTGAGACTGGTAAAAATGACCAAGATCTTCTCTTGCGGACAACCAGAAACCTACCGCTAACGCATGCATAAAGGAGATAGACACCACTGACACACCAAATAACACAGACTGTGACCTTGTTTAAAATGAGAGATTTGTTTGGATTTTAACATTGTTGGAAAAGTTTGTGATGATGTGAATACACAACTCAACAAAATACAATATGTAACAATAGTCAAGTAATTTTCAGAGGTTTTAATGAAAAAAAAGTTAAAGGCACTTTGATCAATTGAACTGATCAATGATTTTCTAGAACACATAACCTCCTTCTTCTCTCTTATGTTTCACCCTCACCTCTCTAACTGTAATGATGTGGTCCAGTGCAGAGGTTCCCAGGCCCGGGGTCAGTCTCTCTGATCTGCTCCCCATCTGTCAGTTTGATCAGCTGCAGAATATTTTATCCTGTCATTTCTCAAGAAAAAGGAGGAGAGAAAGGGGCGAGGAGGGATTAACGAAATGACAAAAAGATGGGTCAGAAGGTTTTCTTAGTTCTCAAAGTGGAAATGCCAGAAATTGAAAGAAAAAAGACTTTAAAAACGCATTTAGACTTGTCTGATGTGGTGTATCTACATAAACAAAATGCAACAAAGTGCAATCGAAATAAATATACGAAACAAACATAAACAACGTATTTCCGTATTTTCCATATGGTTTTTGTTTGAGGTTTGACTGGCACTCTTTTAATTATGCCGTCCTGTTGTGTCCTTTTTGTCTGACAACTAGAGTAATAGCACTCCTAACAGTTGCGGATTGAAGCATGCATTAATGTGCTTTTTCTTTGAGGTTTTTCTGTAAATTTTGGCACTAAATTTGGATGGAAATCCGACTAGAATTTGAATAGAAAATGCTGGGTGTTAGGGTGAGGTGGAAGTTTTTTTCATCTTTGACATTTCTATCGTAGTGCTCCTTCAACATCTCTCCTCTCCTCTCCTCTCCTCTCCTCTCCTCTCCTCTCCTCTCCTCTCCTCCTCTTGTCAAACAGACAGGAGCGGCTGACTCACTCGTTTCAGGGAAGTGAAGCTGCGTTGATGTCATCTTGACAGACAGAGCAGTCCAGTAAACACAGCAGGGATGGCGTCAGACCTCGGACGCATCACTCTCGGCTGACAGAGGTGCGAGGTGATGTCAGCGCGTGATGAAATCATTATGCGGGCACATCTTCCAGCGTGTGATGTCAGCACGGCACGGGCATGACCGAGCACTGTTCTCCCTCTATTACTGAGGATGAAACTTGGAAATATATGATGTAAATATCTTGCTTGTGTTTTTATCCATTACACATAGTAAGTTCTTACCATCAATTTGCCTGGTGCACATATTTAACAGTAATTTACCCCGGGTGGAAAACACCTCTGAGAAGGCTGCAGAGCAAAGAAAACCTTTGATTTTAAAGTGTTGTGAATAATGGAATTACTTTAACGTGTGGACAAGAAAATGACTGTAATGGTGGTCCGCGTCTGCTGGATTTGTACATAAATACAGTAACTGTAACTAACAACTTTAGCTTGTTAACTGCCCCAAGTGGCCAAACCAAATTATTAATGAGATGTTAATGTAATTGGTCTGAAATAAAGAATTATGGGGCCTTAGATATTCGTCATTCATTCATTCCGTATCCTAAACAGCTTGTCCTGTTAAGGGTGGCGGTGGTGCTTGTGCCTATTCCAGTTGACATTTGGAGAGAGCTGGGATATTATAAATTTTCTAGACAAGTCATAGTGTACAGTTGTCTGTATGTATCGGTTCGGAACTCTTGAAGCACCAGTGAACAGACACATAGCTCACAAGCTGTAGGGGAAGGTAGGCAGCCAAAAACCTGTCGAATCAACATGGACATTATCCAAGCAGCTGACCTCTGCTATCCTTCACCTCAGTCTTTGAGACTTTAAAAGAATAGTTCACCATCTACTGTAAGTAAAAAAACACTTATCATGGATACCTTAGAGTACGAGAGTCCATCATTGGGTCAGGTAACTGCAGGTACACAACAGGTACCCAAAATGTACCCTGCAAAAAGGTGATGTGTGGGTGATAGTTTGGTAGTTTTAAAGTTTTCTCTTTGGGTAGGTTTGGATCTGGGTGAAAAACATGCAGGTCAAATTGCGGGTGTTAGATGATGAATATATTAAACTAAAATCTATTTAAATTCAATGTTTTAATCCCACGAATGCTGTTTCTCAGCTCTGTCTTCATCACCTGCTGGAATTTGACAGTAGATTCAGGTGTGTTACTGTGAAGATGTGCTGCGCAATAATATAAGAATATGCAGTTTTACTAACTATTATTTATTTCCGGACTTAGCGTTGTTTTAAATTGTCTTTCAAATTGTTTCACATGTTTGAAATGGCCCAAAATGATCACTTTAAATGTGCTACCTTACCAAATGACTAAAATAGCTTGTGTGTGAGGTTTAGGCCATTTCAGGGCAGGTGCACGCCGCAGTGCTGGGGAGGGAGGGGGCCTAGAAAATAAATTATAAAAAATCTGAACTATCCCTTTAATGTGCGTTTTTGGTGCGGGTTCTCACCTATCACACGGTACCTTCAGCTCGGTCAGATGTTCCATCAAGTACCCTAGCTGGAACTGTGTTTGCAGGTGGGAGGCCTGTGAGGGAGGAAATCCTTATGACTCCCGGTAATGAAAATACACAGAATCAAAAGATATTGTTCTGCAAGTTATAGGGTTGAAACTACACAATTATATCTACAGTATTTATTTTGGAGGTAATCCTTGTAGAAGCAGCCTCCTCCGAGAAAAGTGACATAAATCAAATATGGCTTCTGTGTGAATAAGCAAGAGCGGGTGAACAGCACAGCCTCTCTTTGTATTTTTGTATATCTCAGACAAGCCCCCTCTGTGATCTCCACCTCAGACCATATCATGTGGCGCTTAAATATACCTCTGCGGATGGTTCATTTCATGGTCACTTGAACATACAAGGCATGCAGGATTTAGCGCCTGATTGTGTCACTTCCTGTGCAGCTCAAGTGCAGCAGGTTGAGCTCTAACCGGCTTAGAGTGGAGAAGAATTTCTCTTTTGTGTCCTCACGGCCAGCAGCTATAGCCTTGTCGAGACTTGGCCGTGACCCTGGGCAGGTGTGCAGAACACCCCCACCCCATTCACCCCACGCTCACACACCTACGACACACACATACTGTACATACTCATAGAGGGTCTCAGGTTCTGCCGAAATAAGAGACTGGTAAAAGATCTATCAGGAGGTGATGACATATTTAACTCCTATGTGTGTGTGTATATGTGTTCACGTGTGTTTGTGTGTGTGTGTGTGTGTGCGTGCTCACTTACGTTCGCATGTGCACATAATGCAGCCAGGGCGGCCCCTCCCTCCCAACTCTCCTCAGCCACTCGGCAACTTTTGCCTCGCCTCATTTGCTTCATGGTGAAGGGGCTGATTAAATATTTAAAGTATGGAGCACTTTCTCTTGGCATCAGGTGTAACTCACTCCTGTAATCGCAGATAGCCTGGCGCAGTAATTATAGTCGGGTTAACCGTGTGAGGCAGAGAGAGTCTACGACAGGCAAGGCTTTGTTGTTTATGTCTGCTTACAAGTTTATAGGCCTGTTTTCGCTTTCACATGCTCCTGTGTGCAAGCATGTGGCCTTTCTGTATCCATTCTTGTAAGAATTATGATATTGTTTTGTTTTGAGATGCAAGAGGCCATATAATGGTAGTCCGATCATTATAAAGAGATGGATTCCGTATATTTTGAACCATAACTGCTAATAAGTGAAAAAAACTCACTTTTTAATAACTCATAAATACAGGCAAAGTTACAAATTATAGATCCTTCAAAAAGGATCTATAAGTGCCCGTATTTTTGGTTAATAAATCATTTACTAATGCTTTATATATCAGTTATAAGCTGTTTACCAGAGGTGGGACCAAGTCATTGTTTTGCAAATCACAAGTTGAGCCTCAAGTCTTAACACTAAAGACCCAAGTCAAGACAGGCAAGTATGTATAAACTTTTTTTAACCAAATTTCATACCATGTCAACAACTAGCGTAAATCGTAAGCACTTTCCTCAATAAATTATTATTAAAATTAATGATCAATTAATTGATTAATCATCATGTGAAAAAACATAAAAATTTTGTTCTCAAACAATATCAAACGTGTTTTTTCCTTGATTAGAGCTCGCAACAACATATTGCATCTACTTTGATAACATCAACATTGATTAATTAACAACTGATTTATCATTTATTGATTAATTGTTATCATCCCTATTAACAACAGAAGCAAGACTCAGACAGAAAATCTGCACATTGTATTAAAAGCTCCTAGTAATTTTTAATTGCGCAACGTTTCAATCTAACGGAGATCTTCCTCAGGCATTTTCAAATCATCATCTCAAAGCAAAGCAAGCAATATGAAGACACACATTTTTATAGTGTTTGCCTTAATTAGTTTTTTTAAATATAGGATCTGTAAAAGTTTTTTGGATGTGCGTGCCCTCAACCTTGCTTGTTCATATTAACAACAAAGTTACGGTATGACGTTAGATAAGCATTAGCTTGACCCTGTTAACACTAGCCTCAACTTAGCGTTGGCTGTCAGCTATGTCGTTTTTGTACACAAACAAAATTATCTTTGGTATAATTTTTTTCCAACTATCTTCAACGTTTTTTCATGGTTCTCTCCTTCAGCTTGATTGGATGCTGTCAGATTGGTTCAAAGGGGAAAGAGGAATTGGAAAACTAAGTGCTGAGTTGCTGGGAATAGACAGAGTTAACATCAGTTGATTCAGGAAATTAATCTTTTTGTGGCACACTCTTTTAAATAACATACTTTTTATTCTTTAGGCTTGGGATGAGATATCAAGTATTAAGTGAAAATGCTGAAGTCGCATATCATTGGTGTTTAAGTCCCAGCTGAGTGGCAAGGTTTATATTTTTTTATTTTCTCGAGTTGAATCTAAAGTCATCAAATTCGTGATTCAAGTCTGAGTCTTGTAGCTTGAGTCCACACCTCAGTTTGTCCCTTGTACTGAAGCAGGGCTATTAGTGACGTGTGCTGTCTTTGTGACTCATTGCATGACCTATGAGTAAACTAAATTACTGTACTTGTTCACGCTAATGCAAAATGGAGCGATAACCATGGATAAGTGCGTAAGTGGATAACCATGACGTCATCAAACCATCAGGAAGCAATGTTTTGAAACATCTTGGACCCAAAACCGTTGATGGAAACAATTATGAAAAATCATAGAAAAAGGCAAGGCTGTTTTCTCATTTGTGAGAAAGTGACTAATGTTATCTTGTTACAAGAGTACAAGAAGCAACGGAGGTACCGTGAGTGAACAGAACAACGTCAGTTCTACATCATATTTTAAAATAAGCTACATGCATAGAGTTTTATATAACCTGAACAAATTGTTTTTTGCTTCAATTCCTTCTTCTTAATTGTTTTGTATCAACAGTCCTATAATCCATTATTAAAGGAACACTACCCCCTAATTACCATTTGTGCATCAAATAACCAGTCCTTTGTTACAGTGAATTTGTAAAGAAAGCGTTTTTCTTGCATAACTCAGGTGAACAAAGAATTCAAAAGCAGAAAAATAAAATTAATGACAAATTGAAGTCATGGGGGTCCATGTTTAACAAAACAAAAACGTGTGTTTACAAGCTTTAGCACATCTCATGCAGTGTAATCCAAGTCTCAGTTATCCAGTAATATACTCAGTTTCTCACGAAACACGAATTTGCCAGTCCCAGCATGGCGAAGGAATGGCAGCCTAACTCTGCCTCTGATTGGCTTACCTTAACATTTTCACCAAAAGCCTAACCAATCCCACTCCTTTTACCTAATCCTAACTAATCCATCCAAGTAAGGCAAAGAGTACAAGTCACTCATAGGAAGAGTAGGGCAGGTCCAAAACTTTGTTTCCAACCTTCCAAGACGAACCTTTCTGACAGGGAACTGAACAAAAAATGAAACGTATCAATGTTCTCTTCAAAGCCAGACTCCGTTGACAAGAACAGTAATTTTACATCACTGAGCACGCGAGCTGCTGAACCACCGAGCCTCAGCTGGTTGTGTTTATGTTTAATTCGGATTTACCAAAGTGAGGGGTGAAGTATTCAGTTAAATCAGGTCTACAGTCTTGCAAACAGTGCAAGTGTCATTTTGAAAGAGGATGAAAACCGAAAGATTTTCAAAAATTTGCAACTCAAACATCGTTCTTTTTCATGGTTTTTAATAGATCTATAAACCATTAACAAATTATGGATTGATCTTAAATAAAGCCACTAGTAATACCAACTTCTAAAAACTTTATTAGGTTGGCATAATTACAGGGCCGCAGATGATGATTTGTGCTTATGAAACTCTCCAAAGCCAGATGGTGAGAAATCATCATTATGAATGCTCAAAGTAAAGCTGCTTTTCTTAGAAAAGCTACATTTGGGAGATACAATGTTTTCACCTGACATTAACGAGATGCTGCTTGGTTTTTTTTTCTTGGCGAAATAAGCTAATATAAAATGTGCAAACTAATTGAGAAAATCCTTTAATCCAACAGAAAATATATTTAAAAACTACAAGCCCAGGTGAAACGCACTGTTACATAAAAGTTCTTTTGCAAAACTTATTCCCTGCGCTGTGAAGCCTCGTGGACAGCCTCCTTTAATCTCTGCAAACAATGCACTTCCAACTGTGAAGCACAACCTAAGAGCCTTTAGAGGAAGAACAATAGATGGCAGTGTTAGGCACCTCCAAACGTCTGAGCCAAAGCTCTGCTGAACAGACAATTCAGGAGCTGTAAGAAAGTCACAGTGGGCGGCTGGTTGAACATCAAAGCATACAGTCACACAGATACAGTGAGGAGGATATATGCCTAAATGTCTGTTTTGTGCGCAGAGTGAATTGTGACTTTAATCCATTTAGGTGCGTACCTCCTCCAAAAAAGATCCCTTGAATGTAAGATGAGTAATAAAGCAAAAGAAGCCACATCCGTGCTTTACCTTAATCCCACACACTCTCATTTTTGTCACTAATCTGACAGATTTACACCCTTTTATTACCTGAATGTGCCGCCCTCTACATATTTCACCTCATGGAGAATCCCATTTGAGAATGTTTAAGTTGTAGGAGCATTTCTTCATGGTTTCTGAGGACGTGTTATCGCAGACAACAGCTGAATAGACTCTGAAAGAAAAAAAAAGGTGAAACGTTACCTCAAGTAACAGCAAAGGCCTTTAAACTTTTAGGTTCCGCCAGCTGTCGAGCTGATCCTAAATAAAGTTTCTTGGATGCAGTTATTGTTCCATCAGGACTTGAAATACAAGCCCCATAATTATCCTTCAGAGGAGCTAATATTGTAAGTTTAGGAAAGATGACAGTAATAACCTGCTAATGCATGAGCCTTACTGACTTTATACTCATGAGGAGCAGAATAAGGGAGAGTGACAAATTGTGGTTACTCATGTTGTGTTCATAAAGCTATTGCCGGAGGCACTCAGGTTTAAAAATTGCTTTATTTCCATTACAAAACGTGGAAGGTCCCTCTCTCGCTCTCCGATGTTCTTGTTCTGCAAACTGCTTTGTTAATCTGTACCATTGCCAAGGATATTTATGAGTTTTTGGCTAGTGATTCATTCAAATAAACAAACTCCCTCACTGTTTCCACAGCAGGGAGAGTGCGGCTCCGCAGTGTACTGTAATGATCAATGAGCGTTTCAACGTCTGACTAAATGCAGGGGCTCGTCATGTTGAGCTGTACCGCGAGGCCCCCTCCGAAACAGGGCTCGTGTGGTCGTGTTTTGGAAAACTAATTTCTTACATGTGTCTGTGAGGGTGTGAATTCGCAAATTCTCTTGTTGGCTCGTCTGCTGCAGATTTTATCATGTGGATTGATGAACTGATTTTTAGGGGAATGAATCTGCCGAGCTTTGGTGATGTAAGTGTTTGATTCGGGCTCTTTCCAGCGGGAACAATGGAGGAGCTCTCCTGCAATGTTTCAGTTTCACCCTCACTCTGCATCGCCTCGAATGCACTCAGAGGTGCTTTTTCACATGTGCTTCGGAAGATGATAGAAAATCTCCCAGGTTCTATTGAGTGGGCGGAGGTGAGTTTTCGTGAAACGGCTGTGTGAGAGGTGCTTGTTTTCCCACAAGTCTTCAGGGGATTCCCCTCTCCTCTCTGCTGTAAACCAGCATCACCGCACCGCTGATGGACGTCTCTGTTTGGCAGGTGCTCATATACTTGGCGCCTACTGTTGCCCACAGCGATGAGGCTGTCAGGGCAGAATGCCTTCCAAGAGTGCAGGGGAACATTATATTTCACATTATCTCAGAACAATAGGCCATTTCCTGCTCGCTGCAGGCCAGAGAGGCTGATCAGGGGCTGCCAAGCTCCAGGAAGGGAGCAGAGACTGCAGGAGAGGTTGGCGTCTAAAGGGGGGAACTGTATGAAGTTGATGAATTGGTAGGTAGGTGGTTCCAGAGTGGGTGCAAGCAAAACTAACCTGCCAGTTAGTGTGAGCAAGAACAGCCACAGAGTGTGTTTCAGGTATGACTTGAACAGAAACATGTCTCCATAACTTAACAGGCGTTTTTTTTCTTATTGGTGCTGTGAGCAAACTCCATTGTTCTATGGATGCCAATTTCTGTGTCAGTTCACTACATTGAAACTGAAAAGTTTATTGTATAATTAATTACCATTACAATTGAGGATATTCATGGTGCCCAGACGATGAATTCTAATGACTGTTGATCCCCTGACGTTATCCCTAACAGGTCAAAGGCATTCATGAGTTAGGTGAAAATTATCTTTAACTTTTCAGTAACTCGTTTGCAGACTTATTAGTTTTGCACGATGACAGTCTACCAAAACGTTGCAATGAATTTGTTTCTTTTGCAAGTTAGACAGTGTGTGTGAGGTTTTGTTTTTTTTCTTCAAATTGTGTCCTTCTCGTCCCTCTTCCTCACACCTATTTAGATTTGTGGAGTGTTCCTTTGTATTGTGCATGCCAATATTAGCATTTAGCTCAAACTCCCACTCTGCCTGTGTCCTGCCTCACAGAGATGATAGCATGCCAATAGACTGTAATCTACAGTGATTTTTGGAGAGGCTGTAGTAGTTGGTAAATCTCACAGATTTCAACACTGTGGTTACATGGAAAACAACTGTGAGGTCAGTCAGGGTCACTGGCTCACCCTCCTCTCCACCCAGATCCATCATACCATTTAGCGCAGGCGCCAAATGCTTCGCAACCTCTGGAAATACCTTTTCACTGAGTGCTCTGTCTCTCTCTCTCTCACCCCTTTCTTTGGGTTGCGTAACTACTCTTGTGTTGTATTATTGAAACGTTTGGCTCTGATTAGTGCAGCAGATGAAACGGCTAAATGCTAATGTGTGATTTCCCAGGGGGCCGCCCGGCTTCATGGGCTGCAGGTGTTTGCAGGGGAGGGGGAAGGCTTTTAAAGCGCATCAATGCCAATTATGCCCTGCATTGTTGGTGTTTTCTGTTACTCATCGGGGCAGGTAAACACTCTCGGTTTGCTTCCTAAGTATTTTCATGGTGCCTGCGGATGCCCTGGTACAGTTGGTATCGAACCCTTCCACCTGTGAGCTGTTAAAGTCAGTCAGGCATTAAATATGAGAAATGTTGTGAGCACCAGAACCTCTCCTTGGCTGTGCTCTAGCAAGTAACATGGTATTGATTATCTTGATGGACACAAACCCTCCCACATATCAGCCCTAGGTCATAGATCTTTTGTTTTCTTCTCAATAAGATCTGTGATACCTTAGCATATTTCAACAGCTGAACATCGCAGGTCTAAGGTGATTCTGCTTTGCTTTTATGCTGAAAGATGTTTTTACAACTCTGGCTCAGGGGGAGAGCTGAAGGCTTCCAGCTGTATGATATCCTGTGAGCAAACTCTGCTGCCTCCAGGATCATGCATCCAGGGTCCAAGGTGAATAAACTCTTTTACTGTCCCGTTTCACTCTGTCACTCCTTTATGTAATCCCTCCATCTCCATCCTTCTGGGAGCGACTGTTCTTTTTTTCTGCTGCGCTGAGCAGGAAGGCCGAGCCTCGCGGCTTCCCTTCTCTTCTCCTTCATTTAATTTTTTTCTACAGTACATCGCCGCAGATTTATCACCTCATGCCGCTTTTCTCCCGAAAGGTTCGGAAAAGGAGGGGAATTATTCGTGGGTCCTGACAGGGGGGCCTCAGGGGTGGTGGGGAAGGGTGGGGAGGTGTGTTGTGAAGGAAAGAAGGAAGGAAGTGGGTGCTTAGGACAGGGTCTGAAAAATGTGACTCATGTAAACGCTGCTGAAGAGAGAAAGGGGGGTGAGGATAATTGATTCTGACGACCTGAGTCGGATGGCGGTCTTCCCCAGGGGGGAGACAGTGAGTGGATCCAAGCCTGAGTCGCCGTCGTGGGGGAAGGGACGGGGGACGAGATGGAGGTGGAGGTGTGGGGCATCTCTCTCTCTCTCTTTCTGTTTTACAGACACACTCAACTCACTAACCATGTCATCCAACACATCCTGTTCCCATCATGCTCTGGACAAAACGTACTGAATCCAGGCCGCCCTCTTTCATCTACTCAATCTTTAGTTAACTGCAAGAGACATTACATATGCATGAGCTAACTGACCAAATCAGTGATGGGAATTTCCCCACTTGTCTCTTTCTTGTCTTAATTGCAGGTGGGAGTGAGAAGAAACAATGGATGGTTTGATCAAATCAAAACCTAACTTTCTTTCTCTCTCTCACACACACACACAAACATTTGCACACACAATTTTTTGCAGAGGAACCCTCTTCCTCTTATTAGTCCACGCCCACGGCTCCTTGGAGCCAGACTAAATAAATAAATTACTGATTCAGATGCCTGCTTACTTGCTAACCTTGTTAGCTTTTACGCTACTGCACACAGAAACCTCCTTGTTTGTTTATGTGTGTGTGTGTGTGTGTCTGGTATGATTGCATTGACGATTGTTATATCGGTGTGTGCTCATATGAAGGGTCCATTCGTCTTCCAGCAGGCCTGATTCATTAACCTTATGTGTAAGACTGCTCAGTAAATGTAGGTTACTGCTCAGGCAGACGTAATTCCCCGAAGGCGAAGAGCGGCATTAGCATCCCGTTATCTTGCCACATTCCCCAGAGCTAAGATGACTCCAGAAAGATGCTCTCTGTCTCGTTTGAATTCTGCTGGACACCCACACACACACATTCACACAGTACGCTACCACACACAGGTAGCAGAAATAGATGTGAAAGAAAAGAAATGAGGACAGGGGTAAAATAGGCCCATCATGACAGAATAGAGACAACCTCACTTTTCCATCAGCTCATCTATAGACATCTTGATCTTGAGGTGTACTTGATCTTATTTACTCATCAGTGGAGGAGAAACAAGAGATGGGGCAGAATCAGACCTTTATCCTGACAGATTCCAGCATTTACATTGAGTGGTTGGAGGCTCAGGGAGTTATATGAGAAGAGAGGAGAGGGCTGGAACAGATGGCAGGAGTCCCCCTGGGCGAACGGCGCCTACCCCGCTGAACACTGGGAGCTCTTGACCATCTGGACCAAAAGGCAACGAGCAGCACCCCGTAGCCGATTCTTTATTGAAGCGACGTACAAAAGAAGAGCCAGGCTCAGTCGCAGCGATGTCACTGACATGCTGTCCATCAGCTCAGTGTCAGAATTAGGGGTCCCACATACACACTATAGGGTCCAGTGAACAGATCTGTTGCTCTTCCTGTAAAGGAATGAAGTGCATGTTGGGTTGGAGGTTGAAACCTGCTTTACACCCTTCACCAGCTGCCTTTTTGTGACATGTCATGCAAAGATAAAGCTTGCCTTGAAGACCATCTACCTAAGGCAGGGTAGATGCCAGCAGCTCTCTGTCCATACTTGCATGTAAGCATTTGCTGGAATGTCTGAAGTTGGAGCGGTTGGTTAGACTTGCTCCTTTGGCAGAAATAATGTTTCCTACAAATCAAAAGCATATTTTTGATTTGGCACAGTTAGCTGTGCAGTCACCTCATGCTGAAAAGCATTAGAGTATTGATTCCAGACTGGGAATGGAGTAGGAGAGAAGGATATGTGTTCAGTTAAGGTACTGTACTTTGTGTGAACCAGTGACTGAGTTAGCATAAAAAAATGATTTTCATGAGGAGGTTTTAGTCTTATGGGGCCTTACTTTCCCATCCACACATACATATTATCTAGACCAATGAATTTCTGGTTGTCAGATAGATTAATGAGTTTCTCAAGTCATGTCATGCAGTGCTTTAAAGTATATCTTTACAATGATTAGCTTAGAAAATTAGAAAATTACTGACAGGTGAAGTGAATAACATCGATCATCTTATTACAATGCATTATTCTGATGGGAAACCATTGGTGATGGCATTAATGTGGATGCCACTTGACACAAACCATTCAACCAAACACTGATGCATACTGCGAACATTCATGTGCAACTGCACTCCCTGATGGCAGTGGCCCCTCCAACAGGACAATGCACCATATGTGTCCAGCCATGGAAAAACCAGGAACAAGTTACCAGAGGAGCATTTTGAGTTATTTACAGATTATGAAAGTGTAGTTTCTAACCTTTCCAACAATGTCTAACACATGAAAATCTGAAAATATTTGAAGAAGATGAGGCCATTTGAATGTAGACACTCCTCAAACTAGTTTTGTGAGAAATCCAGCCTTAAAGTTTCTGAAAGATTCTCACCTACCTGGGGAGCCAGGTAACAGTGGCTGCTCATTACCATCACACTTACATAAATCCAGCCCCCTACCGGTCTAGCTATCAGTGACATCTGTTAGCCCACAGGACAGTCAATACTTTATTCATGTACCCATGGGTGTGTTATTTTATTAACATATTATTCAAGTACATTATCAGGTTGGTGTGTTATTTAAATTAATAGCAGATGCTCACAGTTTCGATGTGCGTATCGCTGCATTTTAAAACGACAATATTGAGCTAGCTAGCTAGATAACTTGGACATTAATGAAACTCACATTGGATTATTAAAAGATAGCTTCTAGCATGAAAAACAGTTTCTAATCCCTGTATGTGACTTTGAATAAACACTAATGTAACTTAGATAACTGCGCAGCTGATTGGCCGAAAAAAGGAACAAAAGCACATGAATTGCCAAAGAAAGCCTGTACGCTAATTTACTGCGGTATCACCACACCCCCAACTAGGAGCCGTCTTTTCCTATAAAACAACCTAAATTCAAAGTTTCTGGTTTTAAAACCCCTAATACTGTTATTTGAAGCCTGGAATGGCTTCTTTGTGATTTCAACTTGCATATTCTGCAAAAAATCACTAATTAAAAAAAAAAAAATCAACTTTCTTTGTTTGCACGACTTGTGCAGGGCCAACTTGTTGCTGGTTTTCTGGTGGCGGGTCACATATTGCAAAAACTTCATAGGAATGGTCTAAGGAATGTGAGAAAGAGGTCAAGGTGTCTACCTTACCTCCAAATTACCAAGATCCCCATCTGATCAAGGATCTATAGGATGCACCGGAACCCTATAGATACTGTGTCCATGCCTTGACAGGTCAAAGCCAAGTCCAATCCAGAGTGGATCCTTTGACCTGCCAAGGTCTTTTGGGGATGTTCTATGGTTTCTGGCACCAGCGGTGCTGGCGTTGGATCTTTTTAGTCATATGGCTTGTAAGGTGGGGCTCTGGCAAGTCTGACAGCCCCTTGATCATATTGGGAATTTGGAGGCTGGGTTGACACATTTTGTCATGTTCTTTGGGCCGATCCTGAGCAGTTTTTCTGTTGTGGTATAGAGCATTGTCCTGCTTGGGGGTCCCTTACATTGAAGAGTGCTGTTGGGGGGGTCTTATTTTGTCTGCAGCAGTGTTTTGGTGGGTGGTGCATATCAGGTTGAATCCACATGAATTTCAGGACCCTAGGTTTTGCAGCAGAACATTGCAATGTAACAGGATGATCAGTTTTTCCCATTTCACTTGTAAGTGATTTTAATGTTGTGGCCAGTCAGTGTGTGCTCTCTGGCCAGCAAATAAATACCTTTTAGAGAGCATTAACAGCATTTTTAGACTTCAAAATGTCCACATTATGGGGTGTACTGCAGTAGAACAGAGGGATTGCTGTGGGAACACCATGTCACTTAGTTGTTTAATGGATTATATAAGCTGTCCAAGTGCCAAGAGCAAGATGATATCTGGAAAATCCGTGCACTCTGACTTTTGTATACATGTAACCATGGTTCCTAGCTTATCATAGATGGCTTCTTGAGGAGTTCACAATCAGAGGATTGTTTCCGTAGAGATGCTGCATCCTAAGAAATTAACTTAGATGTGAAGTCAGGTCAGTCGCAGACTGTGAATAAACACTATAAAAAGAAATGGTTGAAAGTTTTGCAGGGAAACTAATGAAAATTTCATGGACGATAGTCCGATGTCAGCCAGTGAATGTTTGACCTGTTCATCCTCTTAGTGAATGTTCGTTAAGTTACAATAAAACGTCACTTAGAATGTCTTCAACCGCAAACTGCGGTAAAAACTTCAGTTGAGGTTGCCCAAGTAATGTTTTCTTTGTCTCTTGCTACTAGTGCTACAGGTGGTTGTGGAACCACAAGCCTATCGTGAGCCTTATGACTTTCAGACTTTGGTACCCTGCAATCAAATATTTCATTACACTATTATCTCCATATTTCATATCATCTAAACATAATTCAAGACCACTAACAACAAAGACTGTACCATGATGTAGTGCTTGAGTTTTATCATGTGGGGATCCATTGCATCTTTATTAGAAAAGCTGTTGAGGTCCATGTCCTTTATCCTTTTCCTCTTAATCAATCTGAATCCCAATCAACCCATAGAGCGTAGTGTTGCAGTGATGTACCTGTGCCTGCTTATCCTCCTGAGGTGTCTCCATCCCTGCTCCATTTAGAGCCACAGCCCTGCTCGGATCGATGCCTTTCTCTAGCCGCCCATCATCAATTATTCACCTGATCAGGCCTGCTGCTCATTAGATGACTAATCTTGGAGGGTGAGGAGAGTCAGAATGCTTTGAAACCTGAGACCAACAAGCAGCAGGGAAAGGGGAGGGCAGATCACATCTCCAGATCGAGAGAGAGAGATGGAGGGAGAGTTCATAGATGTGGGATCACCGATTTGTACATCTAAGTCCTGACATCCAGGAGGGTTTATAAATCTTTGATGAAACCATAGAATCACTTTGATGAATGTGCGCATGTATCGGCAACATATTGCATGTGCTGACGGTGGCTTCACGGATGTTAGTGTATTAAGACAGAGTGGCAACGGAGCATGAACAGTGAGAAGTGAGAATGTGGGCGTTGAAGCTTCCGCTTGCCAAAAGACTGCATGTTGCACTCAGATTACACCCCACCTAAGTTGTTCTCAGGAACATCTGTGGTCAGTGCGGGTCACGTTTTTACTGTCCTATAAATCTCCCCTGACATTCTCTCAGTGACGCCAGTTTTGTTATTCCCCGTCTCCCTGCATGTTGTTTAGCCGCCTTGTTTCCTCCCCCTTGGATCGGGGTCAAATGAAAGAGCTAAACAGGTACACGGATGAAAATAAAGCACATTTCTGTTTATACCTACTGTTTGCCCCTCACTCCCAACACTTCGGGGGTAGTATTGAAGGGGGTGTAGCTCAAAGACCGAAAGAACGAGAGAAAGAAAGAGAGCAGTTCTCCGTCTTTCCCACTGATCATGTACAAGCAGGGGGGTTAGCTTTGATCTCCCCTGTCCCCCTGAGAGCCACAGTGAGGTGGGAGTGCGGTGTGACGGCTGTGGTACACGTTAGCTCTGATTAAAGGGAAATATGCATCACCGTATAGCGCTTTCCTTTTTATCTGTGCCTGCGATGTGGTGCGATGGCGACGCTAGATTGGGCCCCGATATGTACTGATGTCGCAGCTTTATCTGTGTTCCACCCGAGCTGAAAGCCACCTGAAGTTGAGTCATTTGAAACCTTTGAGTCCATGTAAAGTAGTTTGAAGAAGTTGAGGAGTTGACGTAAACTGGCTGAGGTTGTTTTGTGTTGCGGTGTTGCTCTCTCTCTTTCTTGACCTGTTAGAGTAGCACCAGAAATCACACTAGAAGTGCCCTCTGACCTTTGATACCGGGTCATGCTCCTCCAAATCAATTAGAGCTGAGGAACTGCATTCCACACTGGTGTGGCAATGACTATCAGGGCTGGGTCTAAAGCAGAGCAGAGAGCTTTTAGCTATGGTGGCATGGAGGCAAAATGCATTCTTGAACTTTTTTGTCCCTCTCTGTTGACTGTGACTTTGAAACGTGGTTTCTTTTTACTCTCAGTGCATCCTGCAAAGCAGAAAAGGAGACATTCACAAGGAAAATGGAGATCGGTATGAATGATATCGCCACTCATTAAACATGAAGCCATCACAAGGCATACAGCTATTGTTTTTATGAGTCTTTTTCTCTGGACTTCAGCATTCTCTCTAAATTGCCTCCAACCCAATATCATGTTGTGTTTTAGGTTAGTTTTTGTAATGGTAATTATGTGTGGTCTCGAGAGAAGGATAGCAGAGTGCATTAAAACCAAAAGGTAGAAACATTTGCACACACATCTGATTATGTTTTGATGCTAAATCAGACAGATGGAAGGTCTGTTAGAGGGGGAGGAGCAGAGGTTCAGCATATGTAGACTCTTAAAAGCCCTTTGGCTAGCCCACTTTGCTTGACCCTTACATACTGCACACATGTACACACCTTTCCAGAGTGAACTATCAATTAATGCCATTCACTGTATCGTGTCTGATGAATACACAGGGACTCTTTTGTCCGCCTCAGCTTTACATTCAGTCTGTCATTTCTGTCACAGTACATGAGGTGTTCGTGTCTGCAGAGTATTAAGTGTGTATGTGGGGGATGTTATTCTGTATTTCTGCTTTTTATGCCTTTGCACCGGAGATAGCTGAAGCCAGAGGCATTATGTTGCTGTGTTGTCCGTCCATACGTCTGTCTATCCATACGTCTGTCCATCCATACATATTGTGAACGCAATCTATCAAGAACACTATAAGGGAGTTTCTTCAAATTTGACCCAAATATCCATATGGACTCAAGGTTGAAATGATTAGATTTTGCTGGTCATAGGTGAAACTTCAAGGTCACTGTGACCTTGTTTGTCTCATTCTTGTGAACCAATTTTTTTCAAATTTGGCAAAAACATTCACTTGGACTCAAGGATGGACTGATTAGATTTTGGTGGTCATGGATCAAGGTCACTATGACTTTCCATCTCATTCTTTGAAATGCGTTATCTCATGAACGCCATGAGGGAATTTCTTGAAATTTAGCATAGTTATCCGCTTGAATTCGAGGATGAATGGATTCGATTTTGGTGCTCATAGTTTAATGGCTAAAGTCACTTGGACCTCATCTGTCTCATTCTTGTTAAATAATATTAAATAAGAAGTAATAAATAACAACAAAATCTAATATGAAACAAACTTTAAAACTTTTAAAACTCCGCCTCCGTCATGCCTCTTCAAAACACTGGCTTGAACTGTCTGCATATGATGTCAACATTCCCGCGACACAGCTAGTGATGTAATAATCGCACAACACAATGAATTAATAATATTGTTAGCTGCTGACACATTTAAAAATTGATTTATAATTGATTTTATTGATTCATTGTTGCAGCCCTAATAATACGCTATGTTGAACAAAAATCCCCCCAAAAAACTCTACAGTAATGTATGTTTTCCAAAAATCTTTCAAGCTGTCTGCTGGTGGCGGTGTGCGTAATGTGTCTATGTGTGTATGTGCACGCACGCATTTCTGTGTTTGTGTGTGAGTGTGTGTGCATTGGGGCAGAACTTTGCTGAGCACAATACAGAAAGCAGAGGAGAACTGTAATCGTTATCCAAATATGTAAATGTTATCCAGACATGATTTAAAAAAAAATTGATAAAATTGTCATACTGTAGAACATCATCCAAAAATTAATAAAAAGGCATCATAGTATAGTACGTCATCCAAAAATGGATAAAAATGTCATAGTATAGTATGTCATCAAAGAATTGATGAAAACATCAGTCTAGTATGTTGTTCAAAAAATCATCAAAACTACCCAGTATAGTATGTTGTCTGAATATTTATGAAAATGGCATAGAAAAGTATGTTGTCCAAAAACTGATAAAAATGTCATAGTTTAGTATGTCGTCCAAAAATTGCTTAAATTATCATTGTATAGTATGTTGTCTAAAAAAATTATAAAAACATCATAGGATAGTACGTTGTCCAAAAACTGCTACAAAGGTCACAGTAAAGTTTGGTGTCCAAAAATCGCTAAAATCTTCATAGTATAATATGTTGTCCAAAAATTGATGAAAACGTCATAGTATGTCACCTAAAAATTGATAAAACACATCATAGTATAGTATGTCCTCCAAAAAAAGTCCTAATACAATTTGTTACCAAAAAATGATTAAAAAAAACTCCATAGTATAGTATGTTGTCCAAGGATCATAGTATTGCGTTGACAGAAACTCATTAAAAACTCCTCATTACAGTATGCCAAAAACTGCCATGGTGTAGTGTGTCATCCACAGATAAAAAATCTTAAAAAAAAAATCTTATTAAACTCCATGGTAAAGTGTGTTATTCAAATACCATAAAAAACACCTTTGTATAGTATGTTGTCCAAAAATCATTTAAAAATGGCATAGGATATTACATAGCCAAAAATTTAAGATAAACACCTTAGAATCAGAATCAGAATCAGAATCGGAATTTGACTTGTTTTTGTGCAAAACAATTAACATGAAGGAAGAATAGAACTAGTTAATTCAACAAGAATAAGACATAAGATAAAAATAGAGAAGCAATACAAAAATATAAATTGAAAAGTAGAATATAAAGAACACAAAATGTATGTACAAAAGTTGCAATGGCAGAAGTTGAGGTTGCAGTGCAAATATCTTCAGTCTAAATAAATTAACCTACAGTGTGCAGTGTAAACAGAGAAAGTCCAGTCCAGTGTGTGTTAATAACGTATAAAAACTGATTTTGCCTTATGTTTATATTATGTTTGAGACTATGGGGCTGGATGAGAGTCTGTGTCATGTATTGACACAGACACTCAACCAGCCCTGGAGTCACAGGTGGAGTATTGTTCATGATGGTGACAGCAGAGGGGAAGAAACTGTTCTTGAGGCATGAGGTTTTGTTCCTGATGGAACACAGCCTCTTGCCAGAGGGGAGGGTCTCAAAAAGTCTGTGTCCAGGGTGAGACGGGTCGGGGACAATTTTACCTGCACGCCTCAGGGCCCTGGAGGTGTACAGGTCTTAGAGAGATGAAAGATTGCAGCCAATGCCCCTCTCTGCTGTGTACCACACTGTGATGTCGGAGGTGAGGATGGACTCAAAGATGGCAGTGCACTATCATTGTCTTTGGCAGGTTGACTTTCTTCAGCTGCCATAGAAAGTACATCTTCTGCTGGGCTTTCTTGATGAGAATAGTATGTCATCAAGAAATCATTAAAAAAGACCTTAGTATTGTATGTTGTCCAAAAATCTAAAAAAAACACCATAGTATAGTATGCCATCCAAAAATCATTACAAAAAAGCCATAGTGTAGTACGTCACCAGAAAAAAATCATAAAAAATGCCATAGCATAGTATGTCGTCCAAAAATCATGATATATGCCATACTATGATGACAAAACATCATGGTATAGTATGTTGTCCAAATCATTGATGAAAATGTCATAGTATAGTACGTCATTCAAAAAATGTATGAAAAATGTCATAGTAAAGTACGTCATTCAAAAATTGAGGAAAACATCACAGTATAGTTTGGCGTCCAAAAATTGATGAAAACGTCATCATATAACTTCCAAAAATTGACAAGATCTTCATAGTATAGTATGTTGTCCAAAAATTGACGAAAACTTCAAACAATAGTATGTCGTCCAAAAACGGATAAAATCATCATATTGTCATCCAATAATTGATGAAAACATCATAGTATAGTATATTGTCCAAAAAATCATAAAACATCAAAGTATGTCGTCCAAAAATCATCAAAACTTCACAGTATAGTATGTCGTCCAAATATTTATGAAAACGTCATAGTAAAGTATGTTGTCCAAAACTTGACAAACACACCATAGTTTGGTATATTGTCCAAAAATGGATACAAACATCATAGTATAGTATGACGTCCAAAAATTGTTAAAATCATCATGGTATACTATGTTGTCCAAAAATTGATTAAAAACGTCATAGAATAGTTTGGCATCCAGAAATGGATGAACACGCCATAGTATTGTCCGAAATCCAATGATAACTTCATAGTGTAGTATTTCAATCAAAAATTGCAAAATTCTTCATAGTATGGTTTGTTGCCAAAAAATTTATGAAAACGCCACATGAACATCCCAAGAAAGGCTGATACACACTATAGCATTCAATGCTGCAAAAACAGCCAAAAACATCTTAATATAGCATGTCAAAAAATGACCAAAAATGCCACTGTATAGTATGGTTTAAAATGTCAAAATATGATATGTCACAAAACAACTGAAGAGCACCTGACATAACCTTCCGAGACATGCTATAGCAATTAATATTGCAAAAAAAAGCCAAAACAACCATGATTTGGCATGTTGAAAAAAGGAAAGGCTGTAGTATGGTAAAAATGTCAAAATATGAAAACAGCTAAAAACACCTCAAAACTGCACAAAATGCCATGCCAAGACACGCCATAGCAAAAAATGATGCAA